>NC_135667.1:26113093-26246264 GCF_964188315.1 Podarcis muralis | reverse complement strand
TAATTCCATTTCCATATTTTTTCTCATTTATGCCCCCCTCCTTTTCTTCCAAGTCTACTGCATGGACAAAAGATATCAAAGAAAAAACAATGGAAAATAGCACCTCAGTGAATGCCTTTATTTTACTGGGTTTTTCTAATGTTTCAGATTTCAAACTCCTTTTCTTCGTAGTGTTCCTGTGCATCTACCTTGTCACTGTATTTGGCAATGTCCTCATCATTGTCATCATTAGTGTTGATGCTGCCCTCCACACTCCCATGTACTTCTTCCTCAGGAACTTGTCTTTCCTGGAGATCTGCTATACTTCAGTCACAATCCCCAAGTTGCTTGAGAACATTGTCGCTCTTGACAAAACCATATCTTTACATGCATGTGCCACTCAAATGTATTTTTTCCTCTTCTTTGGTGCCACTGAGTGCTGTCTGCTAGCCATCATGGCATATGATCGCTACTCGCTATATGCAATCCACTGCGCTACCCGGTAATTATGAGAAAGAGAGCATGTGTCCATTTCGCTGTCTTTTCTTGGGCTTGTGGCTGTCTGGTGGCTGTGGGTCATACCACCTTCATTTTCCACCTGCCCTTCTGTGACTCCAAGGTCATCAACCATTTCTTTTGTGAAATCCAGCCAGTGCTAAAACTAGTGTGTGGGGACACATACTGGAACGAAATCCAAATCATTGTAGCTGCTGCATTTGTAATCCTGATGCCTTTCATGCTGATCCTTATGTCTTATTTCCACATCATTTCTACCATCTTGAGGATGCAATCAGCCCAGAGCCGCCAGAAGGCCTTCTCCACCTGCTCCTCACACCTTGTTGTTGTCTCCTTGTTTTATGGGACGGCCATTTTTATATACATACGCCCCAAATCTAGCTACTCTCTGAATGTGGATAAGCTTCTTTCTCTCTTTTATTCTGTTATTACTCCCATATTGAATCCAATTATCTACAGTCTGAGGAACAAAGAAGTGAAAGGAGCTCTCAAGAAGACGGTGTTGAAACTAATCCCGTCCAGCTGATATACTTGTTTTAAAAGCAGAAAGTTGTCTATGAGATACTGTCATCCTGTGCAAAAATTAAAGGCTCATGATAGAGTTCATCACAGTAATTTCTATAGTATTTAATTGCATGATCATATTATTTCTTTTTATTACTAACTGCGGAACATAAACATGTACAATATCAATAGTACGGTGACAATAGACTTGGAAGACAATCTGAATCTATATAGCACAATTTTGCTCTGAAGTGAAGAACAGCTGGCTCTGAAGATGTTCCTGGAGGACCATCTCGGAACCCTATGTAAGTTAATTTAAGATTTTCAGAGGAAAGGTGGTGTGTAAATGTGACTAATACATAAATATTGCAATATTCTTTTGACAGTTTTTCCATTTTAGTAGCAATTTAGAAAAAATGTTTCTCCTCTAACCCCACCTAATACACACAAGTAGAGCACTAAAGGTACTTTAAGAATGTTTCAATTACTATAGAAACCCCCAAAGCTGTTTACAGTATAACTTTCCATATGTAGCTGTGTGAATGTTCCCAGATGCAAGAAAGCTATTTCACTGAAAACGTTTTTCTTGAGTTCTCTGAATTTTGATCTCTAACCCTATATAGAACTTTCCATTATACAAAGTATGTGTTTAATTTTGTATCCATGCATTGACTGTTACTATTGGATAGCATCAGTTGTGAATTAACAGGCTCTTGGCTATTAAAGAGATATGGATAAATTGGAACCACTGAGTTCTTGATCATTGCCATCACATCCGCCCCACAACATCCATATACCACTACTTCAGTGGCTGTTCTACTTCTGCACTTTATTCCAATATAATCACATTTTCCACAGAGACATTATTCCCTATTTATTTTAAATAATGTTAACGTTCATTTAGAGTTTGTGCTCAAGACTGCCTTCAGTCTTTTGCAGTCTGGTAACAGTGTGGTCTGTGATGAAAATATGGAATTAAATCTCAGCTTCCCTGGCCAACCATCAAGCATTATTATTATTTTTAGCAGGTGCCAAAAAGAATACAGTGAAAACACCTGCTAGAAATCCACAGACAATTATAAATGGCCTTTAGTAAATGTCTGGTTATATTTTTTAAATTATAAAACTGTTGTGCAGCACAGAGACCTCCAAATGTAAAAGGTTTTAGAAATATGATTAATTCCCTTATAATTATCGCAAATGTGGTGATTGAGGTTTTCTTAATTTCAAAGCTCCAGGGATATCTCGATGCAGCTTCCAAATTGTAAATAATAGACAGAATATCAATTGAAAATAATAGTTATTAAGGCCATGACATCTGTTATAAGTGCTCTTTGCCCTTGAAATGCAAGGATGAACATGAAAGGGCTCCACCAAAATGAGGGTGAATAATGTCAGATTAGATGCTCGGGTCTACAACATGGAGTGTAGTTTCAGCTGTTTGTGCACATGAATGGATGAATGATTGAGTCATTGACTAAACTGCTGGGATCCAAAATGCTGTTCTTGCTTCTGCTCCTCCTGTTGCTGCCACAGGCTATCAGTGACAACTTCAAGGGGAGCCATGGAGGAGACAACAACTGCTACTTTGATTATTATAAGCCTAAAAAGCATGTCATTGGGGGAATTTTATCATTGCATGATAGTGTTCATTCACATGAGAACTTCACGATTATACCCATGTGTTTCAAGAAAAATGTGTTTCAGTAAGTCTGTGCTTTATTTGAATGTAGGGCAAATACGTAAATTCCAAGTTTGATGCCATAGTAACAGCACTGAGGAACTTTTATCTCTTCATACTCCCACACCAAAAGAAGAGTCCTTTGAGATTTTGCCTAAGGGTATGCAAGGAAATGTGATGCAGTAACTCTGTACTTTATTAGGTTATGGAGCAATCAGAAGGATTCAAACATGATTGTCACAGTAACAGTGCCAAGTAACTAAATCTAAGGGATAATAAGGTGTTGAGAAATAATTTCTTATCCTGCCCTGAGATTGGATAGTTCATGCTAACCAGTGTGGAAGAGTGCAGGCACATTGTGATAAATGTACACACTGCAAAGTGACTGATGTCTATGCATCCAAATTGCATTTCAACTCATGTTCATCACATAACTTCCAGAGGAATATTTACCTTTGCTTGTTGCAGCAGCAGCAGCAGCAGCAGCAGCAGCAGCAGCAGCAGCAGCAAAGAGTCCTAGTTCATTTCAAGACTAACATTTATTCTGGCCTAGGTTTTCATGAACTAAAATTCATGTTCTCTTCAATTGGTTGAACCCAAGGCAGCATATAAAGGCACAGTGGCTTTATGACTGCTCTGTAGCTGAGCAATGATTTCCCTTGAAACTGTTCTTCAGACCCTCAATCCTGACAGTGAGGCTGAATCTCAACACATCAAAAAACCATTTCTGGAAAACACGTTTTGAACCTTATAATGGGAAATCACATTGCCGAAAGGCCAAACTCTACACCGTATGGTGTCACAGTGGTATAACACATTTAAAATGATTTTTTAAAACTAATGTAGCTGAGTCCTGTGTGTTAGCTTAAAAAAAATGCTTTCAGGCAAAGTAACTGAAAACCATTCTCTTCTAGCTGGCAAGATTTAAGCCAATAGAAAGTTAAGCCAACTGATGTTCGATTTTTGTTTAACTGTACTGTTTTTCTGATTTCTCCTGGATTTCAAAAGCTATACTGTAACAATGAACAAATAATCCTGAAATTATTTCCTTTTAGGCCCCTGCTGAAGCGCTTCCAACATGTGTTTGCTATTGTTTTTGCTATTGATGAGATCAACAAGAACCCAAAACTCTTACCCAATGTTACCTTGGGGTTCCACATCTATGACAATTTCAACCTTCAAATGATGAGCTATGATACCATCCTGAGCCTTTTGTCGTCACAAAAAGAAAGTTTCCCTAATTTCAAGTGTGGGAAGAAACCCCAGATTTCAGCAATTGTTGGAGGGCTAACATCTGACACTTCCATGCAGATAGCCAACGTCTTAGGCCTTTATAAGATTCCCCAGGTGGGAATGTGTGTAGGGGACATTAAATCATATTCGTCCAAGGAAAGCAGGGGGGAACTCTCATTGAATCTGTGTAAGGGTTGAAGATCAATACAAACACCATGTGCTGCTATATAGATCTGAAAGTTTCAGTGCTGCTTTTTCTTCTTGGCCTTTTTTTGTTTTCCCCTTTCTCCTCTCTTTTTGTGGAGTGGGTGGGTCTATCAAATTCTGACAGACTTTAAAAGTTACATTGTATACCGAATATTTGGTTTACTTGTTTGTTCAGCATAGACAAGCTGAGTTCCCAGTTGAGTTCTGCACGTCCTCAGATTGAGGGGGAAATAGCCATTTTCTGTTATTTCATATGCACACACTGGTGCTGATGCTGTCTAATAGCAACTTTATGCAGGTGAAAACACCTGAAGCTTTTTTCTGCCACTATTTCTGTGATATGAAATGAATGAGCCTCCCTGCTATAAAGGAAGCAGAGAAACCCTTTTTAGGCTGGGGAAATAAATGTAAGGGCACAGTAGCTGGGTTGAACTATGGGGACTTGATTAATTCCAAGCATAAACAGAACCTGCAGAGGGAAACAATCTTTCTGTTCCACATGGTGTTCCATGCAGATCCTTCTTCCCATCTCTTCCTAGGGGACTGCAAAAACACTCCTGAGGTCAACCAGGAATGCAACCCTGAGAAGCAATGTTGTTTCAGGTGTAGATATGTCCACCAATGTCAAGAGTATTAACTTGATATTACAACTGATGGTGTTACCAGACCATCACCACCATTCTATTCTTCCTTTTGAAAAATTGTATTTTCAGTCCCAACCCTCTTCTATTTAAAATTTGAGATATGGCAGTGACAAACACTGTCTGAAGGCTTTCAGCTGGAAAACGATATTCATTGAGCCATTCATTCTTCATCTGCATGTCCTCAGAATGAGGGGAAAATAGACATTTTCTGTTATTTCAGAATTGGTCAATATTTATATTTTTTTCCTTGAGAAGTTTTTAACATATTGAATGAAGAGAGATGATAATTCAAATATGATGAAGGAGCTGCTGCACGTTAGAGTGGCTTTGAAATAAGAATTTGGATAGAAATTATAATCTTCATGTGAAAAGTAGCAATTTTTAAATTCCACCATACCCTGTTGATAATTCAGAAGGCATCGCAGCAGAGATTGCTGGAGGAGATGAGTCATTGGCCTCCATTTTTCCATGTTTGCTCTTATCTCTTCACTTAGTGTCTCCCCATTCATACTAAAAAGGAAGATTAGCAGAGCAGTAGAAAGATAAGAAGAGAAAGTTAAAAAGGAGTCTGGCAGGTCCTTCTTATCTACTTTTTCAGAAGAATATTTTTCTGTGAAAATTTCAAACTTATACTAAGAAAGAACTGTTTTACTGGGATTAGTTTTGTGTGTGGTTAAGCTCTTGTGTCTTTTTCAGAACTGCAAAAAATAAAAATGAAAAAATCATTATGTTCTTTCTTACATAGCTCAGTTATAGTTCAGTTCACCCAGCACTAAAGGATAAACCTCAATTCCCTTTTTTCTACCAAATGGTTCCAAATGAAGTCTCTCAGGACGAAGGAATAGTGCACTTGATACAGTATTTTGGATGGACATGGGTTGGACTCATTGTATCCGATGATGACAATGGGGCTGAGTTTGAGCTACGCTTGAAATCAGTGTTCAGTAGGAATTCCATCTGCATTGCTTTCGCAGAAAAGGCACCACGTGTTGCCTTCAGTGGAGTGGATGAATATGGATATAAGTTTCATTATAAAGAAGAGGTTTTGTTTGCCCTTAGCGTGACCACAGCCAATGTGATCATTGCATATGGAGACACTTATGCCATGAAGGTTTTTCAGTTAACATTATATCTACATCAACCATTCAAGAAGACACCCTTAGAGAAGGTTTGGATCATTCCAGCTCAGTGGGACTTGACCTCAGCCTTTTTGCTAAAAGAGTGGGATTTCAAAATCTTCCATGGTTCCTTGTCCATGGCAATCCACAGCAAGGAGGTACCAGGATTCTGGAGCTTTCTCCAGAACTTCAATCCTTACCAGCACCAAAATGACCTTTTTATCCAACAGTTCTGGTATGCTATGTTTCAGTGTTCAATTTCAAATTCATTTGCGGCTGAAGTAAATATCAATCTCTGTTCTGGGGAGGAAATGCTGGAGCATCTTCCAAATACTATATTTGAAATGAGTATGTCTGGTGAGAGCTATGCTATCTATAATGCCCTCTATGCTATGGCACATTCTTTACATGTCGTGTACTCTTCTAGATGGGTATTGATGGGAGAAGCACTCAGACTGGACCTTTGGAGAATGGAACAATGGGAGGTAATGTTAGATGAGATAACCTCAAGTTATTTGCAAAGGTGTGCTGGATCTTGTCTTTGCATTTTACAGATGGGCTAAAAAATTAGACACTCAATTGTGTACTCATGGTATGTTGGGTAGGCTGCCCTGTACACCTTACAAAGCCTTCCATGTATTTTACTGATGCTCTTTTTTTGTTAAAAATAACCAAATAGAGATCATACAGTTCTGAATAAGGTATTATTAACTTAGAACCTTGTGTTATGTGTGTGGGAAAATTTTTTATGTGATACTTCCTCTTAGTTCTGCCTGTAAAGTGCAGACTGTGCCTGGACAGCACAGAGGAAAGGTAAGTGCTGATAAGCTAAAAAGTTCATGTCTCGCGATTTATTTAAAAATTCAGTATACATAACTATTACACAATTGAGACAATTGTGGAACTCAGTAGGACATACTGTGGTACCTCAGGTTATATATACTTCAGGTTACATACGCTTCAGGTTACAGACTCAGCTAATCCAGAAATAGTGCTTCAGGTTAAGAACTTTGCTTCAGGATGAGAACAGAAATCGTGCTCCGGCGGCACGGCGGCAGCAGGAGGCCCCATTAGCTAAAGTGGTGCTTCAGGTTAAGAACAGTTTCAGGTTAAGAAAGGACCTCCAGAACGAATTAAGTTCTTAACCCGAGGTACCACTGTACTTTCATTGGTCATCTCTTTTTATTATTCTGCTCCTTCTCCCTCTTCCCTCCTTGTGTTTTGCAAAGCTCCGTGTCTCTATTTTCATTTTATTTCCTGGAAGCAAGAGTCAATGGTGTGGAGCACTAGTGAGGAAGAATGCTAGGTTTCACCTGGGAAATGCTAGTAGAGTACATTTATTCAACACCCAAGTAAAAATGTTGCACTCATTCTAGGGTGTGTGTGTGTTTTAATTAATTGATTTATGAATACACAATTAAAAAGCAGCGCTGAAAAATTGTGTCATCTTTGCAATTTAGGGAAGATTACAACTCAACAATAGTTAGACCATTCCCCACTGCCATCAAACATGCATTTCGACATGACAACATAATTATTGTAAGCACTGAAATTTATGCATCGCCTTGCCAGGAACATGCTTGCAAACATTTTCTCTATTTGGTAAATTCTGAAGTTCTGCATTTTCATCTAGCTTCACACTTTTTTGAGAAAAATCCGTTTTAACAACAGTGCTGCAGATGAAATATATTTCAATGAAAACTTGGAATCATCCATTGGATATGATATTCTTAACATGGTTATTTTCCCCAACAATTCTTTCACCAAAATAAAAGTTGGAAGAGTAGTTTCTCATGCTTCCTCAAATCAAAAAGTTTACATGAAGGAACGTGACATTATATGGCCCAACAAATTCAACCTGGTAGGTACTCCAGTGTGTAATACCTTCAGATTTGCATTTTCTTTTCCAATCATCTATGTTTGAAACTTGCCATTTTGTTTTAAAGATTGCTGCACATTTTGTGTACATGTTCCTTTGAGGGGGAAATTGTTGTATGATCTACCCCAGGATCTGGAAGGTTTTCTATGAGTTCTTGGAGATTTTCCAATCATATATTTTGGCAATTTGGTTAAACCTTTGGTCAACTTCTGAAATTAGGAAAGCTGATGCAATCATATTTAGTATCCTAAGTGGTTCCCTGATATTTTGAGGTCTGTGTAATCATGTAATAGGAAGGGTTAGAACACTTTTGTTGGAAAACTTGTGAAGTGTACAACTAAACAGAGGCTGCAATCCACTTCAGGGTACAATGTCTGTTGATGGTGGAAAAAATATATAGAAGCCTTTCCCACAGCCATTGCTTCACCATTTAATATATTGGGTTGTCTGGAATAACTAAAAATGTTCCCTGGTTTTCTGGTAAAGCAGTAGAAGCTAGCCAACGTAATGAACAGAAGAAGTATTTAATAGCTATATTAATTAGGGAAGGTGTGATTACATTCCATCTGAAAAATGTGATAGCACTGACTTCAGAATGTATGTGGCAACTTTCAGATGAGTGTCAGTTTACCTTAAAAGATGTGGCATGTGAGTTCCCCACCCCTTTTTAACAAGAAGAAAAGCTAAAGTGTTGACTAACTCTCCCTCTGTTGCCCTTTGGAATTTGAGATATTTGAACACAGTGTTTATCATTACCAGTCTTATTTAGTTACCTATTTGGACATTTGGACTGCCTGCATGAATCAATACTTTTGAATTTGGATTGATGGAGTATTCCGCCCATTGGTGATGTCAGTGACAATGCTATTATCGTTTTTTTATTTTTCTTATATAGAAATAAATAAATTATAGAGAGAATACAAAATGTTAATTCTGTTATAACAGGCACTGGAAACCTCAGATCGGAGGGCTGAATGTGATTCCTGGGGCCTTATTGCAGTTGTTGTCCACCCTCCTATAAAAAAATATTGACATGCTTTAATACATTACAACATTCATTCACACCTAGCATTTTCTGCTACGTTGGAATTGGTATATTTTGCACAAGTCTGTGTTCTATTTTATCATTCACTAATGCAGAAATATACTGTATGTATTTACAAATTTCTTTACATAACACACAATAGACATGTACGTCTCAGCCATCAACTGGTATTTATAGATCAATGAATTTCCCTGCATGTTCCCCTCTGAAGTTAATGAATTTAAAGCACCCTTTTAGTCTCTTGCAGCAAAACCAACAAAGAGTCTTGAGATACATTAAAGGCAAAGTGAATGATGTGAATAGGAAAGTTTATATCTATACAGTGGTACCTTGGGTTACATATGCTTCAGGTTACATACGCTTCAGGTTACAGACTCCGCTAACACAGAAATATTACCTCGGGTTAAGAACTTTGCTTCAGGATGAGAACAGAAATCGTGCAGCGGCGGCGCAGCCGCAGCAGGAGGCCCCATTAGCTAAAGTGGTGCTTCAGGTTAAGAACAGTTTCAAGTTAAGAACGGACCTCCAGAACGAATTAAGTTCTTAACCCGAGGTACCACTGTATATGCCAGGGCTTTTATGGGGTGGGTGGATAAACAAAGTTTAAACCATTGAATCAAAATCCAATTATATTGATTTAAACTGCATTCCCTTGTATTTTTTGTTAGACAGTACCACATTCTTTATGCAATGAAAGATGCCATCTTGGATATCATAGAAAAGTCCGTGAAGGAGAACAATCTTGCTGCTATGATTGTTTCAAATGTGCAGACGGGACAATTTCAAACCAAGTGGGTACGTGATTAAAAAATCTCTACATTCTAATTTCTGAAAGAAGCTGCATCTAGTATTCTTTTCAAATAGTCATGCCATTCTCCATTATTTCATCTTCTCATTTAATACTCAAGGTGCTATCTGTAACCCACAGGAAAACCAGATAGTGCCCCAGAGTTAGATCTGAAAGCATATCAGGCCAACATATTGCTGAAGCTCAGCAAAACTGGGTTTGGTTTGCAGCTGGATTGGTGAACAGCTGCACTTAGGGTTTCATGATGTATGAATTGTGTGTTATGAATTCCAGAAAACAAATGCATGGATTTTATTTTACTGGTACAAGGTTAGTTAAAACAAACATTTAATTGAGTGGCAGGAACAAGATTTGGAATTTAAGGGACTACAAATTATTTTGCGCATTTTCATCCTATAGGAAATTGCCATTGGGGAAAAAAATGATTACCCTGCACTTCAAAACAGTTTAGTGTCAGATTAACAGTAAAGTATACAACTGGATAACGTGGGATATTACCTGTTCAAGGGTAGGGTTGCCATATGTCCAGGATTTCCTGGACATGTCCTGTTTTTGGGCACCAGCACACCCATGTAGGTGTATTTTATCATTTTACCCGAAATGTCTGGGTTTATTTATCTCTTTACCTATTTATCTATTTACCTATTTATCTATTAAAATAAATCATAGAATAGAATCATAGAGTTGGAATAGACCACAAGGGCCATCGAGTCCAACCCCCTGCCAAGCAGGAAACACCATCAGAGCACTCCTGACATATGGTTGTCAAGCCTCTGCTTAAAGACCTCCAAAGAAGGAGACTCCACCACACTCCTTGGCAGCAAATTCCACTGTCCAACAGCTCTTACTGTCAGGAAGTTCTTCCTAATGTTTAGGTGGAATCTTCTTTCTTGTAGTTTGGATCCATTGCTCCGTGTCCGCTTCTCTGGAGCAGCAGAAAACAACCTTTCTCCCTCCTCTAATGCGCCAGCTGCCAGCGCTGTCAAGGAAGGAGAATCGGGTGCAGGTGTGAAACTTGGAGAGGGAGGGCAGGGGCACCAGGAAAGCGCATGGGAGTGGGCAGGACTCTGGGGGCGGGGGCATAGTATTGCATGCATGCTTGGAGTGCGCTCAGCCCCCCAGGTCACCTTGTGGGTTATGCCCCTTGCAGGCAGGTCACTGATTGCCCACTCACCCCACCACTGCTGATCACTCGCTCACTAATCCCACTGCCGCCAATTGCCCCCTGCCCACCCATTCACCCAACCTTCTGCCTCGCATCACGGCCGACCTACAAATGTGTCTGAGTTTTTGCTTTCTTTTTTTAAAATATGGCAACCCTATTCAAGGAAGATACTTTTACAACAGCTCTGTGCTGGTTTTGATCCATTAATCCAGGGATGACTCTCTTTATGTTGTTGGACTGCAACTTCCATCAGCAGTAACTATATGGTAAATGGTCAGGAATGGTTGAAGTTGTAGTTCAATTAAGAAAACCTGGAAGGCAACAAGCTCCCCCTACCTGCATTAATTCCACCATCCTTGAAAAGTGTTTTACTCATCTGAAAGCACTCTGTTTTGGTTTGGGTTGCTTTCAGACCAAGGAGTCACCAAAAAGTAGAAAGCATGTAATCACATGGAGCAGGCTGGCCATATTACATAAGACATTTAAAAGAGGTATGTACCTGTTATTCAGACGGTATATTTATTTCTTACAGATGCAGATAAGTGTGAAAAATGTCCAGAAGATGAACATCCAAACAACAATAAAAACAGATGTATCTCTAAAGTCATAACTTGTCTAGTCTATGATGACATTTTAGGAATCAATTTGGCTTCTGTGGCAGTCTCTTTTGCGCTGTTCACAGCCCTGGTGCTTGGAACCTTCATTAAACACCAGAATACCCCCATTGTCAAAGCCAACAATCGGGACCTTACCTACCTTCTGCTAATCTCCCTTTTGCTCTGCTTCCTTTGCTCCTTGCTGTTCATTGGACGACCCAGCAAGGTGACCTGCCTTCTTCGACAAGCTACCTTTGGAAACATATTCTCTCTTGCACTTTCGTGTGTCCTGGCTAAGACCATCATTGTGGTTGTGGCATTCATGGCAACAAGGCCCGGAAGCAAGATGAGGAAATGGGTGGGGAAAAGACTATCCAACTATTTTATCCTTTTTGGCTCTCTTGTTCAAGTTGGCATCTGTTCTGTCTGGCTATTCACTTCTCCTCCATTCCCAGACCTTGATATGCTCACACAGCCTGAGGAGATTGTGTTGCAATGCAATGAAGGCTCAGATGCCATGTTTTACACGGTCCTGGGTTACATGGGCTTTCAGGCCAGTGTCAGCTTCACAGTGGCCTTCCTAGCCAGGAAACTGCCTGACAGTTTCAATGAAGCCAAGTTTATCACCTTCAGCATGTTGGTCTTCTGCAGTGTCTGGATATCTTTCATTCCAGCCTATCTGAGCACCAAAGGCAAATACATGGTGGCTGTGGAGATCTTCTCCATTCTGGCCTCGAGTGCCGGGTTGCTAGGATGCATATTTGTCCCTAAAATGTACATCATTATTTTGAAGCCAGAAATGAACACTAGGGACCAATTCTTTAAGAAAAAAGAATTTCATTAGGCTTGCCATATCTTGAAGAGCAAAAAAGGAGAACAGCCTGAGCCACTGCTATCCTGAGCCAGGGAAAGAGGTGTGCGGATGCACAGGGCTGTTGCTCCACCTGTGCACCTCTTTCCCCAGCTCAGGCTGGCAGTGGTTGCAGCATGCAGAACAGCTCCAAGCCCAAGCTCCAAGTCCAAGCCCAAGCTGCCCAAGCCTCCTGAGCCCGAGCCCCAACCCCCCTGACATTTCCTTTTAAATGTAAAAATCCACCTGGAAGGGCATGTTGGACATGTCCACGTTTTCCTGGACACATTGCAACCCTAATTTTATTGAACCATCAAGAAAATTATTTTGCAGTGATTCCAGTTGCTTCCAGCAATGAGCAGCAAGTCAGCAAGACATAGCCCAGAAGTGGACTATATAATGCTTTTGCTGAGCCTTATAACCTCCTATGCGCTTATCTGAGAATAATTAGCTGTTCAGAATAAAAACTGTGTGAGCAGTAAAATGTTTTTCATTTCATTTTAAGTGCCATACTTCCTGACTATCTGCTTAATTAACAATTTATGTCTCATTAAATGGAATGTATGATTGGAAGCAATAGGGATTATTTGGTACTGTGGAGGGGAGATATTCAATGTTAAAATATGATCTCCACCCACATCTATGATATTGTTGGATCTCATTTTATATCAGCCTAAAACCACACTGTAGAGATGGAGAAGATAATGGAGATGACAATAAATGGTTACATCTTCCTTGGTCATCTACCTTATGAGAAAAGTGCTTGTGAAGGCAGGCCCCTTTAATTTCAGGGATAGGGACTGCTTTTGTGGAAAACTGAAGAAGATAGGGTGGTATTCAATACTAGTTCTAATCAGTCCAACAGTGGACCCCTTAAGTTAATAGACAAGACTAACATATTCATTCATTTCCATGGGTTTACTCTGAGTACACTACCATTAATTTAATTAATTCATTTCTTATGTTTAACACAATTATCCTATTAGAGCAGATTTATAACCAATGTCGACAAACATTGCAATACAGGATTGCAAGTTGAAACTTCAATTGCAACCCCACTTACCTAAGAGTGAGCCACACTGAATCCAATTGTACTTACTTCTCAGAAGACATTATAATTATTACTATTACTATTACTGTTATTATTAATACTCCACCCATCTGCTTGGGTTTCCCCAGCCACTCTGGGTGACTTACAGCATATATAAAATATAGTAAAATATCAAACATAACAAAATCCCAATACAGGGCTGCCTTCAGATGTCTTCTAAAAGTTATGTAGTTAAAGATCTCCTTGACATCTGAAGGGATGTTCCATAGTGAGGGCACCAGTACTGAGTAGGCCTTAGGAGTCCACTGTTAAGAGTCTGCTGAAAATCTCTTTAAATTCATTTTTAGAAACCCCAAAAAACAAGGGTGAAGGGAGGAGAGGGCATCAATCAGCTGCTAGGGTTGGCTGAGCAGAAGATGACAGAGGCTGTAGAGGAAACATAAGGGAATGGTGCTGTCTTTTCACTGAGAATCAGGCTTCACCTCCGTAGGTGAGAGTAGGATGCCTACTATGTTTTCATCTTCAAAAGCTTGTTAGGACATCTCTGTTATTTCTCTCAATTTCTGAATTCCTTGTTTGGCTTGTTTATTCCTTGTTTATCTGCTGCTGAACCTGTACAGTGGTACCTTGGTTCTCAAACTTAATCTGTTCCAGAAGTCTGTTAGACTCCCAAAACCGTTCGAAAACCAAGGTGCGGCTTCTGATTGGCTCCAGGAGCTTCCAGCACTCAATCAGAAGCTGCAGAAGCTGCATCAGATGTTCAGCTTCCAGAAAACATTCACAAATAGGAACACTTACTTCTGGGTTTGCGGTGTTCAGGAGCCAATTTGTTCTGGAGCCAAGCCATTCAGTAACCAAGGTACCACTGTACTGTTGAGCCTATACTGCTACTTGCCTGAATAAAGATCTATTTTACTCATAAGTAAAGTATTCTGTTGTTATATTTTGAGACAATGAGTATGGAGAGACAATGAAAGGGGAAAAGTGGTGTTTGAAAGCAACAGGAGGCATCTGAATAGATTGGGAAGAAAACATTGGGTTAATCTTTGGGTTGTTTGGTTTTTTGAAAAGATAACCTATATTTGCTTGCCTAGATACTATTTTCTCATCATTAAAACACATCAATACATTTAATTCTCACTAGGCTAAATTGTTCAAAACCCAAGAGACATGCATTCTTGGAGATACTAATCCTACTAATAAGAATTGATATAGCAGCCAGTGCTCACTGCTTTGGAATAAAAGGACACAGCTTATGATGATTTCTCCTATAGTTTATTTCATTGCATGTTGTAAACAACTATTATAACATATCTGGATTAATTTACAATAGTCCTTGTTTATGAATTTGTTATTTGACAATAGACATAAAGGTCAAAAACAGACCCTGAACTCCAAGTGACAATTTTAAGCCTGTACAGTAAGTCCGTTGCATTTTTGGTTTCAGTGTGTTAATTTGGTTTGCAGTGACTCAGATCTGGGATTTAATTTCATTTTTATCATTATTACTATTGTTCCCCCCCCCCTCCATCAAGAAGTTTGTCCTTCATAGTCTAGTGAGATGAACTTATTTATTTATTTAAAAACAATAAAATTAATCTAAATATATCAGTAAATGTTAGGCATTCAAATTGCCTAAGGCTAAGAAACTCCAGATGCAATCCAGCGAAAATAAGTGTATGGTTAACTTCCTCCTACTGAAATCTGAGCGAAGGAGAAGAATTACCGGTATATTGTAATATATCCTGGCATGAGCAGGGTTAGAATCCAGCACTTGTCTGGTTGAGCTGAGTGGTTCCTAGCATAGCAAGGCTATGACAGCATAACTCCCCATTCCTGGCTTAGCTGGAGATACACTGCTGTATCTACCCCACCCCAGCTTGGCTGGAATCTAGCCAGGTGAGCCAAGCCCAGCAGATCTTAAGTCAGCATAAACAGTGAAAAGGGTCATTCCAGGGCATTCCAGGACCAGTGGGGAGGATGAGGCTAAATCCCAGGCCAGCTTGATCACATGACTTGGCAACCTTGCAAAAGTTAAGCCGGCAAATAGGGTGGTGTAACTTAAGCCCATCTCCTGCACGGAGTTTGGATCTGGTGAAACCTACACCAGTTTAACTTATGCCTGGCTTACTTTATGTCAGTTTCTTGTGCATAGGATTGTTCCTAAAGACAACTTTAGTTTGATTATATCACCCCAAATATTTTGTTTTAATTGCAACACATCACTTCTCCTAATAATAATATTCTGGTGTCTCAATAAACTTGCTTAGAATTCTATGCAGAATTCTATGCAGGTTTACTTGTAAAGTCCTATTCAGTTCAATGCACATGCCTTGAACGTGCACTGGATTGCAGCCTGAGAATATTATTAATAAGAAACAAACCTGTCAACAATTCAACAAAAGTATCTTTGGACAGATTCTTCCGCCTTGACTCTCAACTTATTTGCATAAAATTTCAGCTACAGATTTTGTATCCCAGCCTTCAGTTATTGGGGAGGAGATGGAAATGAAAATGCTTCTTGCCAACGAAGATACAATAATACTGAAGTGCTACTGAAGAGTTTATTAATTAATTTTATTACAATTGTATACCCACTTTCAAAAAGAATTGTATTCCCACTTTCAAAAATAATTTCCTGAACTGTATTAATATTTTGCACTAGGTTAAACTTCATGGTATCTCCATGCTTCCATTAGAGGAATATAGGAAGCTGTCTTATATGGAATCAAACTACTGGTCCATGTAGCTTAGTATTATATACACTGCTAGTCAGTGGCTACTTAGGTTTCAGACAGGATTCTTTTCCAGCACCACCTGGAGAGATCAGGAATTGAACTTGGGGCCTTCTGCATGCAAAGCAGATGCTCTACCATTGTGCAATGACTTCTCATAGAAATGTCACATCCAGAAATGTTGTTTTCAATTGTAAAAAAGAAATCTTTAACTGTTTTATCCACGCAAAACCCCAAACAAACCCTATGAAATTTTGCACTTTCCAAAATTCTGCTGGAACATTTTGTCTAGAAATTGGTTCTATAATTCTATGATTGCAGCATCTGTTTCAACTTTTTATTATTTTCAGTTTTCAAATTCATATTTTCAATAATTTATCCATACCCACACCCTTTCTGTGTATGTGAACAGGCTTGCACCTTAATGAAAGGAGAGGATGGGGACAAAGCCAAGAGTGTCTTGCATAGTTTGGTGATATTTACTGGGATTTTTTAAAAATAAGAAGACATGACATTGCAATACTGTTTGTTTGTTTGTTTGTTTGTTTGTTTGTTTGTTTCTTGTAGATGGAAGAATACTGGTTGGTGAAACCTCTGAACCATACCATAGTGACAACGTTCATTATTCTGGGCTTCCCTAATACTCGGAAGGTGGAAATTGCCCTCTTTTTTCTCTTCCTTGCTATGTACCTTCTTACAATGACGGGCAACATAATCATAATCATAACTGTTAAGACAGACAGCCACCTTCAAACCCCCATGTACTTCTTCCTGGGAAACCTCTCTTTCTTGGACATTGGCTATACATCTTCAACAGTCCCTAAGCTGCTGTCCATCTTGTTGATGGGGGTGCACACAATTTCCTTTGCTGCCTGTTTGCTACAGTCCTACTTCTTCTTTTTTCTTGGGACAGCTGAGTGCTTCCTCCTAGCAGTGATGGCCTACGACCGATATGTGGCCATATGCTATCCGCTCAGATATTCAACAATCATGAATAAAAGAGTGTGTGTGTTTCTCGTGGTTGCCTGCTGGGCAGGAGGCTGTCTGGCCCCTATGGTAGCTGCCATAGTGGTGGTGAATTTACCCTTTTGTGGCCCCAATGTGATAAACCATTTCTTTTGTGATATTCCACCATTACTAAAACTGGCTTGCGTAGACACATCTCTTACACAGAAGATTGTATTCTTCCTTTCTGCTATGGTGATTCTGAGCACGTTCCTGTCCACTGTTGTCTCCTATATATACATTAGTATAACCATATTGAGAATACCTTCCTCACATGGGCGCCGCAAGGCTTTCTCCACTTGTGCCTCCCATCTTACTGTCGTCTCTCTGTATTATGGGACAGTGATCTTCATGTATGTAAGTCCAACTACCCGTTCATCTTTTGACCTGAACAAAATCATAGCTGTGGTGTACAGTGTAGTTACTCCAATGCTCAACCCTATGATCTACACGTTGAGGAATAAGGATATGAAAGCAGCATTGAAAAAAATAATCCTCAAAGTGCAGGTTGCTAACAAGAAGTTTGATTTCCCCAATGAATTCAGTCGCTGAGAAAATTATGTCTGCAATGGTGAAAATGGAACATCATATGTACCAGACATGTGGATTTGCAACCAGGGATGGGCATATTAATCTATTTCTGTTCTGCTCCATGTAACTTTAGCATGTGTGTGATCCAACCCATCTCATTGCCGCATCGGTCTACAGCTTCTTTTTAATCTAAATAGAAATATCCAATAAAATATGTTTGCATTCAGATTTTTCTGAACAAAATAATTTTTTAAAAAATTCTCTCAAAACATGCATGTTATTTGTTGTTTGAGCAGATAACTGTGTCCAAACATATGGGAAGTATGAACACTGGTAATCATCATCATATTCAATCTGAAGTGAACAGGGCAGAGCGAACTGAAAAGTAGCTCCCAAGTATTAAGAATCGTTGACTTGTTCTCCAACATGCCCATAACAAAATAATTAATAGTGGAATATGCAATTATCAATTTTCTCGGCCATTTTTTCTTGTGCCTCATCCTTATCCGATGCAATAAATAAAGGGGGTGTACAAGTAACTTCCTCTAAGCTACTTCAAGTCTTGCTCTGACCTTCAAACTAAAATGGAGCTGATTTTATGAATGTTACTAATGATGTATAAAGTATATTAATTTGCTTTATTTTTCATTTTTAAATTATTCTTTTTTATAAGCATTAGGCACTCTTCTACTTTATATACCTTTGCACTTTCACACCCACCCACATCCATATTTCTACTGCTTACTAGGAAGTATAGGGGATGGGGAGAGGTGGAAAAGAGGTTATTAGCAAGCTTGTGTTTGTTTGGAAACAAACCAACCAAATTTCAATGCACAACTGTATGGGAATGGTAGCTGGGTACTAGAACACACTCTCAATTCACATTAGAAGAGGCCCTCTTAGCAAGCCAGAGTCCCATGTAAACAGTGCACCCCAGACTACATCCAGCATACTTTGATATATACCAAAGGGGGTCCTTCACAAACAAATCAGTATCAAAAATTTCCCAAAAAATATAAAACAAGTAGGAGCAGGTATGTAGCTTGCAGGTGCTTCTGGAAACATCTCTGTCACTTGAGGGACAGGTAACCTTAGTGGCTAGGAAGGCCTATGCCTGGGTTTGGTTGATGTGATAACTGTGGTCATTTCTGGATAAAGATAGGCTAGCCATGGTTATTCATGCAGTGCCAACCTCCAAGATTACAATTGCAATGCATTCTACATGGGACTGCCTTTGAAGATAGTCTGGAAATTGTAGTTTTTGCAAGTAAGCTGGTAGGGCCAATATTCTCTGAGCCTACTATCACTATCTTAAATAAGTTGTGGTTCGAGGACCCAATCCCCGCGTAGTGGAATGAAAACACGAGGACACGTGATATAAGGTAAATGGGCAAGAAAAGGCCACAACTTTATTGATTACAGCAAGTGAAAAGGTATTGGCTTAGGCATTGGATTACGTCAGCTGACTCCACCCCCTCAGAGAGATTCCTTTAACGGAATACCCAAAAATTGAAGGCATAGGCAATGGCCACACCTAGCCCTTCGACACACCACAACACATTATTCCAATGCCTAACCTACCCACCAATACCACGAAAGTTGTGACGATTGCTACGAGGTAGGCGAAAAAACCAAAAAGCTTAATGCCAAATGGAAAAATTCCTACCAGGCCCCCCGGACAACCAGGGCGACCAACCTAAGGTCCATAGCAAGGCCAAAAGAAAACTGAGACCCTGAGCTCTAAGGGAGTGGAGGGTGGGTGACTCGCGAAGGGACGACAAAACGTGAGGCTGAAAGGCTGGTGCCACAGCAATTTGTGCTGCTAAACACGCCCCCTCGCAAGCACCTGGTTGGGTGCCTGCCCGTGGGCATAGGCCAGCCAGGTGAGTGGGAGGCAGGGGGCTAATGCCCCCTGCTTGAGGCGGAGTCCAGCTCCCGACCACAACCACTCCCCTCTCTTGCAGGAAGAGAGTCTTTGTGGTTCGAGGACCCGATCCCCGCGTAGTGGAATGAAAACACGAGGACACGTGATATAAGGTTAATGGGCAAGAAAATGCCACAACTTTATTGATTACAGTAAGTGAAAAGGTATTGGCTTAGGCATTGGATTACGTCAGCTGACTCCACCCCCTCAGAGAGGGGTGAGTCTAAAACAGGGGGGTTTATTCACCAGTAGGTTGAGCCTGTTGATGCTAATCCAACTATAAGCTCTCCCCTGATGTCACCGAGGGTCGTGCCATGGCCTCCCGCCAAGCAGGCATCGGACAGAATACACGACCGCCAGATTCCTTTAACGGAATACCCAAAAATTGAAGGCATAGGCAATGGCCACACCTAGCCCTTCGACACACCACAACACATTATTCCAATGCCTAACCGCCACCCGAGCCCAGCCTCCACACACACAGACCCCCCCCCCCACTCCAAACCTCATGGCTCTTCCCTGTGATGACTGTGATGACTCCTAGCTGATGACTCACGATGGGACGACGAAAAGTGAGGCCAGAAGGCTGGTGCCGCAGCAATTTGGGCTGCTAAACACGTCCCCTCGCAGGTACCTGGTTGGGCGCCTGCCCGTTGGCGTAGGCCAGCCAGGTGAGTGGGAGGCAGGGGGCTAACAGCCCCTGCTTGAGGCGGAGTCCGGCTCCCGACCACAACCACTCCCCTCTCTTGCAGGAGCAGAGTCTTTACCACTGCCATTCCCTGCCTCCCAGCATTCAATAGCTGAGGTTGACGCCTCTCTTTGCCTAATAGTAGAGTCACTCCTTCAGAGGAGATATGTGATACAGGAATTAAGCATTATCCCATGCTGAACAGGTGATAGAATGTACAGTCCTAATAGCTATACTGCAAATAGAGTAACAGCAGTTTCATGGGATTGGCTCTTATTCTCATCAATGCTATCATCCAACCAAATAACTTAAATCAAAAGAAATTAAGAAAGAAACAAGTCTTGGCAAATAATTGTAAACAAGAAAGCAAATTGATTAATAAAAATAATATTTTACAATAAAAGTTCATTACATGCTGTATTTCCCCTGTAATTCCTGTACCCTCCAAGTGGTTGGCTATGTATTTTCCTAAAAATTGAAGATACTTTTTGAAAATAATTATAACATAAATTTATATAAGATATAAAACTGATAAAATAAAGCCCATCCATACATCCAAATCACCATTTTATATCATAGTCATCAAGTCATGCACATGCCAGATCTATGTTAATGATCAACAAATAATATTGTGCTCTGGGCAAATATTCTCCTGCACAATGTCCTTTTCAATGCACCTTTTACCTCTTTGTTTCTCAGGCTATAGATGATTGGATTTAACATGGGGGTGATGACGGTATAGGACAGGGAGAGGATCTTCTTTGTATCTGGTGAGTAACTGGATTTGGGCCGGAAATAGGTAGATGTAGCTGTACCGTAAAACAAAGTAACCACAACGAGATGAGATGAACATGTCGAGAAGGCTTTATGTCGTCCCTCTGCTGAAGGCATGCTCAGGATAGTGGTGATGATGCGAACATATGTGAGGAGAATCAAGAGGAAGGGAAACATGATGAAGAGCACAGTGGCCGTGAGAGCTTCAATTTCAAACATGTAAGTATCAGCACAAGCCAACTCTAGAACAGGGGGACTGTCGCAGAAGAAATGGTTGACTTTATTAGGTCCACAAAATGGCAAACTGAAGATCCATGTGGTCTGTACAGTAGAGACAGGGAAGCCTGAGAACCATGATGCAGCAGCTAACTGGAAGCAGGTCCTTCTGTTCATAATGTCTGGATAACGTAAGGGATTGCAGATGGCAATGTAACGGTCATATGCCATGGCAGCAAGAAGACAGCACTCAGCTGCACCAAAGAAGAAGAAGAAATACATTTGTGTGGCACAGCCAGCATAGGAAATGGTCTTGTTCTCTATCAGAAAATTGACCAGCATCTTTGGGACAATCACCAAATTGAAGCAGATCTCCAAGAAAGAAAGGTTCCGGAGAAAGAAATACATGGGGCTTTGAAGTGAAAGGTCCAAGGTTGTGACAAGAACAATGAGGACATTTCCTGACAAAGTTATTCCATAGATGATAAGGAAGAGGATGAAAAGAGGTACCTGAAGCTCAGGGTGATTGGAAAAGCCAATAAGGATGAATTCTGTAACACTGGTCCAATTGTCTTGGGTAATTAACTTTTTCTCAGTCTGTGTCATCATGTCTTGAACACTGTCAGATAAAGCTGTCGGGGTGTTCCTTCTTCTATAAGCAATTTTCTCAAGAGATGGTAGTGTCTCTCTACCACTCTTCAACCATTGAACTTGTTCCTTTCTGTTAGTAGATGATATAGAAAGCAATAAAGGATGGACAGGTCAAATATGGGCAGTTTAAGGCAGGATAAGGGGAAATGTATTGTCATCAGTCTTTAAAAGTTGACTTCCTCGGTCTAATTGTCCATCACTTTGTTAATCAGTGTCTTGTTCTTTGATGTGCTCATTTTGTTCTCAATGCATTTCTCCCTCTCCAACACCCTGCATTACACAACAATTTCCTGTAGCAACTTCACATAAAATAAAATACTATAGTGTGCGTAGGAGAGTTGTTCACTCCCTCATTGAGAAACTGTTAGATGGAATATCTTACATGTTTAACTGTGGCTGGGAAAAATCTATTCGAAACATAACCATTACATTTACAGAATTGGTTGGGAGATAATCCATACCTTTTGGCTCTATGACTGAAATGCTCCACTTACTAATTTGCAAGTGTAATTTCAAATAAGACCTCTGCAAACTATCTGTTTAGATTTCTCTCAAGAATGATCTACCTGTATTTCACCAAATAATCATTGCCACTGCAAAATAGCTATACTCCTTTTTTTTTGGGGGGGGGGGTCCTAAAATCAGTCCCAAAGGATTCACCGCATAATCGTCGCAGGAGTGAAAATACCTTTCCAAAGAGTGAAAATCCCTTGCGAATGAGGTGTTTCATTTTGCTCTGAAGCTGTTGTTTACTTTCAACAGCATTTCTCTGCTTCTAAAAATTAAATGGCTCTTGGTGCAGCTGTTTCCCAGGCTCTTCCTATTCTGCTGTGGGCCCACGCCTGCCTGTGGGCCTTGCCTGTTGACTGAGCCAGCCCTCAGCCCATGAAGAACAAGGCAGCCCCACACAGGGAGCGAAGGCAGCGGTGGCAGCTGAGGAGGCCCAGCCCAAGACCCAGCAATGGAGGAGAAATTTGGCAGGGGAAGGGATGGTGGTGAGGTCGTGCCCAGAGGCACACAGCTGGGATCCGCACATTTGCCCAGTACCCAGTAACTGCCTGTGCCAGGGAGCAAGCAGCAGAGGGGTGCATGCCTGAGGCAGGGCCAGTGCAGAGGGCCTTCTGCTTCTCCATGTGGGGCTCACGGGGCAGGGAATGTAGGGTTTCTTATTGCAGAACTGTCTCCTCCCAGGTGTCCCCAACTGCAGCAGCACACAAACACTCTCCCCACACCCACTTTTTTCCGTGCATAATCACCACACACCCCTTTTTGGAAAGAAAAATTAACATAAAAATGTAACGATTATGTGGTGAAATACAGTATCTCTTCCCTGCAGACTTTAATACCATATCACAAACTGCTTTGGGAATTCTCCCAATTTCAACCTGGCTGCCATGGTGGGCAGTAAAGTGGGAGCCCCGGTCAAGACATACAAATTCAAAGATCCCTTGAGTGTACAGAGCTAGTCACACAGTTCTTTGTAGGCTCCTCCTCAAGCTGTCCAGTGTATGTGAGTTGACATTTATTGTACATCTATGACTCCACCTAGCTCCTAGCTGCTCCTAGCTGTGATTGGTGAAGCTATGGGGCAGTGCCAATTTGTATTTCCTTTTCTTCAATCTGTCTCCCATTTAGTGGTGGTGGGCTTTAAGCTTCCCAGCCAGGCCTCTACTGTTCTGAGCTGTCCTAGCCATCCACCTGAATATAAGAGAATGAGGAGCACGGGGACATTTATTTGACTTGCACCAGACTAGGGGCACTGGTATCTGTTCAGGACTGACCTGCATCACCCAGCAACTTACTATAACAACTTCACGGTGAGTTCTGGCACATATTTTCTTGGAAAAAAGCACTGAGGAAATGAGAGGGGTCTTTGACTAATCATTTGTTCATTTCTTACAAGTTCCCCTGTTTTGTTTACCTTGTCCAGACCTTCTCCATAAACTTAGTAAGAAAAGACCGTTTATCTTGCTTGTTTCCTGAATCATGACTTTACTTTTGGAGGAAGATTGCTCTCTCTCTCTCTCTCTCTCTCTCTATATATATATATCTCTATCTCTAGCTCTAGCTCTCTCTCTCTCTGTGTGTGTAACCTGATTGTTTCTTACAGGAGGTGATAATTAAAGTTTGCTGATAACACCAAATTAGTGTGCTAATCTTTAATATTAAGAGGTCAAGAATTTTTACACAAACCTTTTAGATTATGTTTAAGATAATGACTAGCACCAGGGTCATGATAGTTTATTGATGGTATATTTTATATGAAGTTTTGCCAACCTTACTGATGGTATTATCTACGGGGGGTGAGGGGAGCCATAGGAAAAGTTCTGATGGGTACACATCACTACATTTGGAGATGGTGAAATCTCCTTCGCTGGAAGTAATTAACCAGAGGATGATATGCTATTTATCTGGGATGCTGAAAGTGCAAAAGTGCTGTACTGGACAGGGGCTGGAGGTGGACTAAAATTATGGAGGTTTACTCTAAAATTATGTGAATTCTCCATTTATCACATATAGTGATGTAGAATGCAGGCTAATGCAAGTGGACAGAATGTCGTATGAAATGGAAAGGAAGCTTTGCTGATTCTAAATTAGTGTTATATCATATAAATCAAAGTGAAGAATCACACAATGTCCACTATCAAAATGGGATGCTAGACTAGATTGGCCTGATCCAGCAAGCTTCTTCTTATGTTCTTATTCCTAAATTGGAATAGGTGATAAAAAACCCAGACATATATATGAATAGACTGGTTGAACTCATAAATTTCCTGTTGATTAAAGCAGCTACATGGCAAAGGTTTGCTAAGTAAAAATGAATAAATTATTTGCCTACCTGAAGAATCTTAGGCGCTTAGGAGCCACCCAGATTGTGAAAGATTTGTGCTTTGGTGAGCAAGTTTGATTATATGAATTTCCTTAAGTGACACCTGGGATTAGATTGCCCCCCTTCATTCTCCCTAGAGTAGTTAATGCTAATTGTGCAATATCTGACTAAACCAATGTTTACTTTTCAGAAAACACAGATACAATTATGTTAACAGGGATGTTTTCCCTACTGACATTTTGTGGGTGGAATAGAACATGCTTAAAGTAATATGCTGTTTCCCCTATCCACAAGAGTAGATTAACAGTCTAGATTAATTTTAATTCTGATATAGGTTTCTGTCTTCATCAGCTGTGCATTTTGTCATCAGTACTTACAACAGTTAATGGGACAGAGGGCTGTATTCCCACCACCCCCAACAGTATCTAAGATACAGGCTCAGACAACATGGTGGAAGCAATGTGAGACCCACATTGAGCAAAAGGTACCTGCATTGCAGGTAGTTGGCCTAGATGACCCTTGGGGTCCCTTCCAACTCCACAGCTCTATGATTTTATGTTCTTAGCATGGCATGGTGTGCTGTACAAATTATCAGTTTTATAGGAAACTATCACTTCATTGTGATAGCAACCTATAATGGGTTGTATTGAAAGGATGCTTTTCTCCAACAGAAGGAGCTTCTTCCAAGGAAGATCATTCCACTGGAAGAAGTGTGTTTTAAAGGAGGCCAAGAATCTTTGGATCCAACACCTTGAGACAATCTTAAAAAATAAAGCACTGAAGTTCATATATAGGAAATACATCATCCAACCAACCTAACACATACATGTTCTTATTTGCAGCACTAACAAGCACTGGCACAAAATATTTTTAACAACCACCACGAAGTGCTTGGTCCATTCATTTTTCACATTGTCCCCAATGCCTTCCCTGTGCATCCTGATCCCTCCTTCCCTGTTGACAGTCCTCCAGTGAGTGGAGAGCTGCATTCACAATAGCTGTACACTTATGCAGGGCTTGTCTCCAGATGTTGGACTGCAGCTCTCATCCTCCATGCTCTTTGGCCATGTTGGCTGGGGCTGATGAGAACTGTAACTAAACAATGTCAGCAGGGCATTGGCTATGCCTGACTTTATGGCAAGCTAGGGAATTGAGTGGATCCAGTCCTAACATATTTTTTCTACCAAGATTCTCAATCACAGAGCAACAGAAGGGGTCACTTATAATTTTATATCTCATTCTCAAAATATATTTTCAAAACAGGGAGATATGTTAAAATGCAACAACAAGAAATAACTGAAGGGATACTTCAATCTGTTACCTTTGTAGGGTAGATGCAGGTGAGTAAAGAACATAGGAAGTTGCCATATGCAGTCAAACCACTAGTTCATCCAGTTCAATATTGTCTACATTGTCTATGAGTGGATCTCCAAGATTTCAGACACTGAGTTTCTCTTAGCCCTTTTTGTCATTGTTGAAGACTCAGCCTGGGTTCTTCTGCATGCAAAACAGATGCACCACTACTGAACTACATCCCTGGAACCCTTCCAGTCTTTCATGTGATTACAGATGCAATTGCAGTGTTTTTCTACTCAAAAGTCTCTTCATGGCTTCTTTCACTTCCTTGTTTCTCAAACTGTAGATGATGGGATTCAGCATGGGAGTGACAACTGTGTACGATAAGGACAACAGCTTTTGGGTGTTTGGAGAATAACTGGATTTGGGTCGGAAATAAGTTAACCCAGCTGTGCCATAGAACAAAGTCACCACAACAAGATGTGAAGAGCAAGTGGAAAAGGCTTTGTGTCTGCCTTTGGCTGATGGCATTCGTAAGATCGTAGTGATGATATGAACATAGGAGACCAAGATTAGGATAAATGGGGATAGTACAATTACAATAGTTCCTGTGAGAGCATACAGCTCAAACAGATAAGTGTCTGCACAGACTAGTTTTAACACTGGTGGACCATCACAAAAAAAATGATTGACCTTATTGGGACCACAGAATGGAAAACTAAATAGCCATGTTGTCTGAACTGTCCCCACTGGAATTCCTGAGCACCAGGAGAACAGGGCCAGATGGATACAAAACCTCTTTTTCATAATTACTGTATAGTGCAAAGGGCTGCATATGGCTATATAGCGGTCATAAGCCATGGAAGCCAGGAGAAAACACTCAGAACTTCCAAAAAAGAAAAAGAAATACATTTGCATGACACACCCAGGGAAGGAAATGGTTTTGTTCTCTGAAAGGAGGTTCACTAACATTTGAGGGACTATAACTAGAGTGAAGCAGATCTCCAAGAAAGACAAATTCCTGAGAAAGAAATACATGGGGTTTTGAAGGGCTGGATCAATTGTTGTGAGCAAAATGATGGTGATATTTCCCAATAAGGTCACAATATACATAATCGCAAATACCAGAAAAAGCAGAAGCTGCAGCTGAAGAAGATCAGAAAACCCCAGCAAAATAAACTCAGTGACATCACTACTGTTTGTCCATGCCATTCTTTATTATTTACTAAGAAGTTAAGGGAAGGGGGTGGTTATTCCACCTCCCCCCAGTTTTGTTCTTCCTGTAATGCTAACCAGACTCAAAGGAATTGTGATAAGAACAATATACTGCACAAACCTTTAAGAATTGCTACACCACAATACAATATGTTTTGGAATGCTTTTCAAAAATGAATGTTTCTGGTTGTGGCAACAGCACCTCAGGTTGATCTCCAAGTATGCATCTTAAGATGCATCACAAAACATGGTGATAATGTTGGGAAACCATGGCATGGTGCAGATTATGGGAAAGTGAAAAAATCCAATATGCTTTTGCAGTATAACAGCTGCATTTCTCACTGGACATCCAGTCTTCATTTGGAGCCGTCATTTTTCTTTGTAGAATAGAAAATAACATCTATAAAGGAAAGGAGCAGAGGAAGAAAAAAATAAATGAAAACTTGGCATTATGAGGCTGTCATTGGACAAACAAGTATAGCTTATATAAGGTTATTATTAAAATATTTCAGTTCTAAACTCCTTGAAATGCATGTTAAAGATTCCTTTCTTTCATAAATGCTTAAACCAATGTTCTAAATTTAACTCTTCTAATGACAAGAACTGTTTTGCGTCTGCAGAATAAATTACCTGTTCCATATAGTCACATGACACTAAAAATGGCAAGCTACACATATTTTGAAATACCCCAAAATTCCAGAGAGATGCTGATGGATGATGTGAGTTGTAGTCCAACATCATATGGGGGGGGGGTCAGTTCTTTATCCTTGCATGATGTGACCCTGTGCTTTCTTCATTAGGCTAATTAACATTTCTTTTGATAAATTGTGACAAATATCCCCATTTTGTAGAATTCCCAAAAACAAACAAACCAAGAAACAAGAAAAAAACCTAGTACGCCTGAATAAGGATGGGGAAGAAATTGAATTCAATACCCATTTAATGGTGAACTTACCTAATCCACACTTCTCAAAACAATATGTAAACAAAACCACAGCCATTCTTCGAAAGTCACACTTTTGTGAATTTTGTAATGGAGTTCTCCAGCAAAACAAAGCTGACATATCCACCCATCCCTGCTCTGGAGTTTGTTGGCAATTATGTAAGGTGAAAACAGCAAATCATACCTTGTAGTAAAATCTTTGATTGCAAAGAAGAGCAGCAAATGTTTTTTATCTGGGTCATCTTTAATCACAGGAGGTTTGCGGGTGTAGGAAGTTGGGACTCTGGAACCCTGGAGGCTTCATTAAGTACTCCTACTTCATTGTCTAAACTACTTTTTATTTAGATCTGTGTCGTGTATTGCAATTTCATGTACACCTCTTAGAAATGCGAATAATTATGTGGTATATAAATGCTTTATAAAAAAATCAAGGGAAATTTTCAGTGTCCTGTCATATCTGAAAATGTGGTAGATATTATTCTTGAGGAATTTCTGTGTGAATTAATAAGTGAAGCAAACCAAAGCAAACCAATTATCAGCAAAATGATTACATTTTTCAAAAGTGCATGATATCCAGGTTCTCCTTAAGACATCTCTAGAACAAGGGACTCTGTGAATGCAAACTCCTACAAACAGACTAAGAAGTAAGCCTTATTGAAACCAGTGAGATTTAGTTCTGGCTAAACATTAATAGGACCTCACTACATTACTGTGCTAATCTTTAAATTAACATGTTTCAGAAAGATGTGCAAAGTAAGATGAGACACCTATCACTGGACTAACTAAAGCCATTTTATTTAATTTTAACATACCAGGATCAGGAATATTCATATCATTCTACAGGATACAAGATAGATAGATAGATAGATAGATAGATAGATAGATAGATAGATAAATTTATTGTCATTGTCCGTATATACACAGTATACACAACAACGAAAATCAAACACCCACCCAAAGACTGGGTTCACATACACATTTGCACGTATCTCCAACACTCTCATCCTATTCAGACATAATCTATAAAAACATAACATAATCCAGAATATAACATAACCTATTAAAGGCATAACATAACCTAAAACCTATCTCATTCCTTCCTACTCCCTGCTTGCTATTTCTTGCAACTGGCCCTGAGATCATTATTTAGTGCAATCAGAGCTCTTGGATAGAAACTATTCAGAAGGCGTGTGGTTCGTGTTTTCATTGTCCTATATCTTCTGCCCGAAGGCAACAGTTCAAAGAAGTTGTGAGCAGGATGGGTGGGATCTCTCAGGATATTGTGTGACTTCTTCAAAGTGCGAGACATGCAGGAGGCATGTAGCGACCATCTCTGCTTCAAACCTGGGCAAAAATCTCCACTATCCACACTTTTAAATTGGCATTTGTTGTTAATTTCATAACATGTGGTTCTCAGAAAGTTTCCAAAAAGAGAAAGTGGCCCCCGGGTGGGGAAAAAAATTCCCAATAACACAGTGATATATAACCCCTGCAACATAGTGAACAGTTGCCCCAATCTACTTAGCCCATAGGTGATTAGTTAAACCCACAATGCAACTCAAGCGTGGTGCTGAGACAACAACAGTGAGGTGCTGAGACAACAACAAATGTCCCTGATAGCTGCAAAACTGTCCAGAAGGAGTAGCCTTCCATCAATGTTTAATAATTTGTTATGCAGGAGTTCAGGTGATAATCATAGGTAGTCTCACTAGAAGTGGATGGCATAGTGGGGCTGCACTGATCATCTGACCTCCCTTTGGATGAGTTGTGGCTAAATTCCAGGATGGAAAGCCATCGCGGTACAAATTCACCAGCAGGAGCACCTAATGCATTGAATCAAGTCAACCTTGCCCCTCTTCCTCTCCATCCCACCATGCAGCAGCAACTCAACTCAGTCAGGTGAGCTACTGATTTTCACCAAGTTTTTTATGATAGGTGAGTTGTTGTACATCTCTCTGACTTTTTACAGTGTCATTGATTTAATTAGTAAGCTGTGGTAGAATGCAGGTAAAAAAAATGGGGGGAGCACAATGCTTTTACCTGTCACTCATATGAGTTGCCTCCTCTGACACTGTGATGTCAAGAGATTTTTGTGACCAAATGTATCCTTTTAAAATTAAAAATTAAAATGGCCACACCCACTTTTAAGCTTTAGCCACACCCACTTTTACACTCGAGGCACATCCACTTTAATGTGTGCCATGAGTTGCCATGGGTCAATGCAGTCCTTGGCCTGGAAAAGATTTTTCACCCCTGAACTATGTAATACACAAAGAAGACCTATTGAAACCAATTGATTTCAGTAACTTTATCATGTGTCCAGTACTGGGTCTAAGCATTTATTATTTCCATGACTTTATTTATTCAGAATTCTGCAAAATCCATTTGTTGGGATTAAACAGAAAATCAAATATCATTTAATCTATTTCAACAATAGGTCAACGAGGTCAAGGTTCAGATGCTCTTAGATTCTCAAAACCACTCACCAACAGTAGCACCTAGGAATGGCAACACTTTCATGAAAATCAGATATGCCCAGCTGTTTCCTTTCACTTTTAAATTTTAGGGGCAAAATGTCCACACACCAGAATAACTTTAGTTCATTATTCATCTTCTTCCAAAGTCTCAAAACCCCAAAATTTAGGAACTTTCCCCTGAAGAGGTTAGAAACACATGAACATTTCTGCCTGGCTGAAAAGGTTGTAAATCCTTTCTATTTCATAAAACCTTTAATTCAGAAATAAAATCTTTGCCGTCCAGAAGGGCCAACGTGGCGCCCGACACACTTTCTCTGCGCATACAGCACCCTGCCGATCACAGCAATGTCCTCTTGCTCCTCTCTGGACGGTAGCAGAGCGATACGCAACGGTGAAAATAACTGCTGCAGTGTGGGGATCATAAATCAGGCTGACACGTAGACTTCTCTTATCTCTTAACGTCTTTATTAGGGTAGCATAACATCGTAAATTCAGTCTCTAATTCCCGGAGAAACTTCTCCCATCTTTCCTCTCCGGCAGTCGGGAAAGAACAACAACACAGAGAAACCTCTCGCGTCTGTGTCACGTAACCACGCCTCAAGACGTGATACGTCATACCAGAACGTCAGCCAGAAATGTTAACCCTGTACGTTCTGGAACCATTAACAAAATCAACCAAGAGGAACCTATATATCCCTAGATATGGTTGGACTTCAAATCCCATCAGTCCCAGCCCACATGGATAATGTTCAGAAATGATGGGATTTGTAGTCCAGCAACCTCTAAAGGGTCAAAGGCTCTCCATCCCTGTCCTACAGGAATGCTCCTCAATAACCCCCATGAATGGCGCAACACAAGATGTGCAAACCCAAGGCACTCTCTGTTACTACTCAACAAATCAGACACTTTTTGTTGGATAATTTTTATTAAAGGTTTTCATTGGTTACAAAAGTATGTGCAAATACAACTCTTTGGGACAGTGGTCCCACAAGAAATATGCAAAATAAATAAACAGGTATTAGAAGCCACCCCAGAACTGGCCCTTTTGAATATTTTCCAAGAAAATAATGCTCACTCACAATATAAAGAGCTGATAACCCACCAACTCTCAGCAGCCAGTAACATCAAAGCTAGACACAAAGAGATCTGTGACATGAGCCCCCAAACCCTTGTTTAGAAACACCCTGAGGAGAAGTGTCAAACTCTAACCAGTGATGCTTTCATTCTTTCTCTTCAGATGGTCTCATGGAAGTATTGGTATGCATTGGTATGGTATTGGTATGAGTTTGTGGGTTCCAGACCCCTCTAATCTCTGAATCCAATGAGTATTAGAATTTAATCAAGGCTTGGAATGTTAAGCAGGATGCCAGACCTCTCTAATTCCTAAATCCAGCAAGTGATAATCAAGCCTTCAAATTCTGGGAAATATCCAGACTAGAATCCGGGTGTGGTCTAAGGAGAACAAAGGAAGGGCTTTATGGGAGATGGCACCCTTTCTCTACTTGCAGATAGTGAGAAGGACAAAAGCCAGAGTTAAGAGTTAGCTGTTATGTGAGCTAGATGCTGGAGGCAAAAGCAGCAAGCTGGAAAGGCAGAGAAACACAGCATGATGTTTGTTGTCTGCTTAAATCCAAGGCAGTGGATATGGGAGAAACAAGACCTTCTGGTGTAAAGCATGCTGGTGCAAGATGAGCCGACATAAAACTAGACTAGTTCCAAGCCACTTCCAGCTGCTGCTGCTACTGCTGCTGCTCTACCCAGAGACATAGCATGGGGGGTGCAGGTGAGCCATGCCCCCAAACACACATTTTTGAGGGGGCATAGAGCCCTGGCAGCTAAGGCGCAGTGCTGAGCAGGTTGGTCTAGTGGGTAGGTGGGTGGGTGGAGGCAGCAGGCAAGGCAGATCAGGATGACTCAACACCTAGCTTGGGGGAGGCATTCATCAATAGTTTCCCTAGCAAATCATTCATTTTATGTAAACCGCCTTGAGGTTTTTTCCACAATTATGCAGTATATAAATGAAATAAATAAATAAATAAAATAATTGTTCTGGCTCCGCTAAACCTCCCCCTTGGTTGGATGGTGTTCTTGATTGTTGGATGGTGTTCTTGAAGCTACCAGCATGAGTTTGATCAAACTGCGGGAGGCAGTGGAGGACAGAAGTGCTTGGCGTGCTCTTGTCCATGGGGTCACGAAGAGTCGGACACGACTAAATGACTAAACAACAACAACAAACCTCCCCCTTACCAGTCCCCTCAAATGTATAACAGTGTGCATAGGTTTTTATCACATAATTTTATTTTAAAAATCAGGATAGTATGAAAATCACAATAGTATGAAAATCTACATCATTGTCAAGCCTTGATCAAAGTCATTTTCTTAGGAGCTTATTTAAAGCTATTTTCACTTCTTTGTTTTTTAGGCTGTATATGATAGGGTTTAACATGGGGGTGAGGATGCTGTACTGAATGGACACCAGCTTGTCTAATGTCTCTGAGTACCCAGATGCAGGTCTCATGTACCTAATGAATGCTGTCCCACAAAACAGGAGGACCACAGTGAGATGGGAAGCGCAAGTAGAAAATGCCTTCTGCCTTCCTTCCGCCGAACGTATCTTGAGAATGGTGCTAATAATGCGCATATAGGAAGCTACAATTAGAAGGAGGGAGGCAAACCCTAATGTCATGCTGAAGGTCAGAATCACCATTTCATTGGCAAAGGTACTACTGCAAGACAATTGCAGCAGCAAAGGCAACTCACAGCTGAAATGGTTAATATTTCTGGGACCACAGAAGTGCAAGCCAGTTAAAAAGAGGGTATTAACAAGGGAATCCAAGAAGCCTGATATCCATGCAGCTACCACCATTTGGACACATACACGGTGGCTGATAATGGTGCTGTATCTCAGTGGGTTGCATATGGCAGCAAAGCGGTCATATGCCATTGCTGAAAGTAAGAAGATCTCCGTTCCAACCATGAAAATGAAGCAAAAGATCTGAGTGATGCAGCCGTTGAGAGAAATTGTCTTCTTACTAGCTAGGAGGCTTTCAAGCATCTTGGGAACTGTTACTGAGGAATAGCAGATGTCAAGGAAGGATAAGTTAGTAAGAAAGAAATACATCGGGGTATGTAACTGAGGGTTAGCTCTTATCACCAGCATAATAAGCATATTTCCTACAAGGGTTATTAGGTAGATGGACAAGAAAATCAGAAACAGGAAAACTTGGAGTGTTGCATCATCAGAAAGCCCCAAAAGAATAAACTCATCCACAATGGTCTGGTTTTCCATTGTACTTTTCACAACAGGCCTATGATCTAGAAAGAAATGTAGAGGGTGGGGGAGAGGAAGAAGATGAATTAATACATTCAAGAGGAATTGTGCAAAGCAGATAAACAACAAAACTGGTTCATTAGGCTCATAGTTTGTTGACTGCAATGAGGGCCACCATAAAATCCACATTTACAATTGCTTCTGGATTTAGCTCTTTTCTGTATATGCTTTTTAAAAAGTGTCACACTTTTAGAATTTGTGGGAAGAAAGGTGCCGGTACTTTATACCTTTGAGTGCCCCCCCCCCAAAGCACTGGATTATTATATAATAACAAAACCTGATGCTTTCCATATGTCTTGGACAACAACTCCCATCTGCCCTAGCCAGCAATTGTACTTTCACAATATTAGAATCTCTCTTTCGTACTTTCTCTTTCATAAATAACTGAACAGACAAAACAAATCCTTACCTACTTCACGTGTCTCCCTCCCATTGCAAATTACCACGGAAGTTGTGTTCTATACAAAGTTGATGGATGGGTTTGTCAGTGATATGACCTTTTTTTTTAGGATAAATGACACAATCAAGAAAAATAAATAGGTTCTGCACCCCATCACAATTCTATGTGGAAACTTCATCAGGATTTGATCCACAACACTATTTTTGCATAGAGAGCATTACACCAACAAGGAACCCACAAAGGCTGTGCTTTCAAATTGAGCCAGGTGGAAGAGGAAACAAGAGTTAAGTAATCTCTGGATGGCGAACCATTTCCCTGAAGATTAATCAAACATGTGGGATTTCAGTTATTAGTATTTTTAATGCTTTTGAGATTGCTTCCTAGACATATGTTCTTCTTTTTTAATGTATACCCCATTGCTCTCCACATCTGGGACTCAAAGCAGCTTACAAAAATTAATGCAGACAATGTTCAAAATGTAAGACATATATTAAGACATCGAAGTATAAAACATTATAAAAGTATTTATGGTGCAAAGGCCTTCTGATAGACTGAGAGGAGCATCAGTTATTGCGGGGAAAATAAAAATATTGTATAATACTAATAGTAGTTAGGTAAAGGTACCCCTGCCCGTATGGGCCAGTCTTGACAGACTCTAGGGTTGTGCGCCCATCTCACTTAAGAGGCCGGGGGCCAGCGCTGTCCGCAGACACTTCTGGGTCATGTGGCCAGCGTGACAAGCTGCATCTGGCGAGCCAGCGCAGCACACGGAACGCCGTTTACCTTCCCGCTAGTAAGCGGTCCCTATTTATCTACTTGCACCTGGAGGTGCTTTCGAACTGCTAGGTTGGCAGGTGCTGGGACCGAGCAACGGGAGCGCACCCCGCCGCAGGGATTCGAACCACCGACCTTTCGATCGGCAAGCCCTAGGCGCTGAGGCTTTTACCCACAGCGCCACCCGCGTCCCTAATAGTAGTTAGGAACTGTAAAAATTAAGGCTGGATTTGGTCAAGGCCCTAGCCAAATTGGGCATACTCAAAGGGCCTCTCCCTTCTGATGAGCTGGGTACCGATACACATGGATTTCTACAGGTACAGTTGGATTGGCTCAGAACAATCCATGCCTGTCAAGGAGTGATGTAACAGATAGGGAAGAGAGGCAGTCAGGACACAAAAACATGTTAAAAAGGCAAAGACTTACCCAGGAGAAAGTAGGTCCATTGCCATGGCTTCCTTTCCTGCCTCACATAGCAGCATCACTGCCTCCACTCAACATCCTCAGGAGATGGATGCCTGCTTAACAAATACTGCACAGTACTGGCTGCTGTTTCTTTGTGAGCAGCTTCCTTGCACAACGAAAGCTGCTCACAACAGCCAGCTTGTGGAGAAAGACACCACACAGTATCAGATCCTGGGTGGCATGCACCACCCCTGACCTTTTCTACAGGTTGAAAAACTCTTTAAAATATCTTAGCCCCACCCCACCCAAATTGCATTGGAGGTGGATCCATGGTGGGGTGCAGGGCCCCCAAATAGGCACAGGGCAAATCACCCTGATATTGGAGCTAATATCAGGGCTAGAGTGTGTGTGGGGGGGGCTGTTCCTGCAAAGCCCTAGTATAAATGTATATATTAGGCAAAATTAAATACAAAAATATGGATTGTATATTGGGGGAAATGCACATCAAAATGGTGATGAAGTTTTGTGAATACTTTAAAAGCTTGGGAAAACAAGAACATACCCCTCAACAGACCCATTTTGAACAGGATATCTCGGAACAACAGACGCCATCCCAGCTTCTGATCGGATCCTAGAAAGTCCCACTTTTTGGTTCAGTGCTCTGATGTGAGCCAGCAGGCTTGCTCCAGAGCACTGGACCAAAAAAATGCTTTTTTCTTTTTTGTCTTGCGCTCTCGCACAAATCAGCTGGCTCCCATGGGAGTTTGGACCCAAAAAAGTGCCCCAATTTTGATCAGTGGGATGTTGGAGGGTATGGAACAAGAGAAACCAAAATTATCAAATATGTACAGCCCCTACTATGGGTTCTATTATATTTGTATACTAACTGTGTAATCCTAAACATATCTGTACACGGTTAATTCCGTGAAAGTATTACTACAGCTTAGGTATGATTTTCTTTTCCCTCCTTATTTTACAACTGCAATTCACTAGGCTAAGTATGCAGAAGCATTTCAGATTATGATGAATACCCTGGAGAGGATTAATAGTATTATTAAAACATTCCATTATTAGGCATCAAGGGGGCATGCAGGCACTGATAATAATTGATTTTCTTGGTAGACTGTCTCTCCAGCAGAGTAGTACAGAATGTGAACCGTAAATGTCTGATTCTTTGAGGTGGTATATCTTGGCAGAAGTTGGTATACCTGATTAGAGTGAGCATCAGTCCTCCAAAAACCAGGGGAGAAATATTAGGTCGCTGACACTGACCTAATAAAAGTTGCTCATTGACATTGTTTATTTAAGAGCCTTAAGGCTTTAATTAGAATATGCTGGAAGAGGGAGGGGGACTCATTTCAGTGTTTGTTCAGAGAAAACACTGCTTTTAAACTCACAGATGCATAGAAACACATCTAAATGCAGAATTGTAGCTCCCTGTTTATAACTTATAAGTTACAAACTCCCTGTTTGTAACTTCCCTGCTTGTTACAAACTCCCTGTTTGTAACTTCTGTCACCATCTTTGCAACATGAACAGAGTGCGCCTTAGGTTAGTCTTCAGTTGCAATTAAGGGAACTATGGGCTGCCTCTCAACATTGCACCAGAAATTAATGGGGGAATATGTCTCATGTGGTCACTGAAAATATATATGTGCTTGTGGGAGATACTGGGGGACATGTTCGATGCCTGCAGCTATTTAGCAACTGAGTTAGCTGTTTGAAGTGGCCAACTTTTCCATTGAATGGTAAGTACAATGAATGGTAAGTACAAATCAACACTGTCATTTTCTTGGAAATGTTTCTAACAGCTGTGGAACTCAGTGTGCTTGCTTATACCACTAGTTGCAGCTTTGCTGACTTCTAAGGACTGACGTTTTTATTTCAAATATGGGTGGGTTTGTACTGCAAGTTCCACTAGAAGGGAATCTGATCCAGCGTTTTGCAGTGTGCTTGCTCCTTGACCTTTGATGTTACCTCTAATCAACTGAATTGTGACAGCTGTGTATTTTAATAAAATGTGATCCTAGGTATGTTCCTACTATCTGAAAGGCAAAGCTTGAATGAACGACCCCCCCCCCGCCCCCCTGCATGGTTTTCTTTCTTATACCAATATTTAGGAGAATTGTTGTTCAGTGTTACCAGTATATGCACATGTCTGGCTCATTTGTTCTAAGTAAAGATGGAACTTACAGGCTGAGAATACTTTTATTTTTTACATAACTTTGCTTGTAATGGGAATCTTTGGATTGTTCCTTTGTAGCTACGCTGTATCTTTGCATTTTTGCTTTTCCATGTGATGTTTTATGGTTTATATGTTTGTTTGATTGTTTGTTTTCTTTCCTTTTGTTATATTTGCTTATCTTTTTTTGAATTGCTAACACAAAAGTGCAATTTTATTAAGAAGTTCAGTTTAAAAACTGTAACTTAATATCAAGAAGAGGGCTTAGGGTTTCTATTCTATTATACAGGGTAAAATGTATACAGATACGTTTGTATTAGGAGAAATTCATTTCATTTCATTTATTACATTTCTGTGCCACGGTTCACTCACATGAGTCACAAAGCGGCTTACGTACAATAAATAACACAGTAAGACATCGCAATTGCAACATAAATTATATAAAATAATTATAATGAATGTGCAGTTGAATTTTCATAAGGATTTTAAAGAATTAAAATATACCTGTGTGGAAATGCAGAGAACTGAACTGAATATAGGAAAACTGGAGAACTGAGAGAAATGAAAATTGTCAGATTTACCCATTTCTATCCCCTGTACCTGTAATAAAATATACGTACTTTTCTGTGTATAAGACACTCCCATGTATAAGACACCCCCTATTTTTGAGGACTTAAATTTAAGAAAATGGGGGGAGATGGCACAGAGTTGTTGAGCTTTCTTTTTTTGCGGAGAATTGCCCAGAGTTATTGAATTTTTTTGAGGGGAAATTAACCAGGGTTGTTAGCTTTTTTAGGGGGCATTGCCGAAAATCGATCACCCACATGTGTCCAAAAATCCACCTCACATCTGTCCCCTTGCTGGTAGAAGCTGCCAATCGCCCACCCAATTGCTGCAGCGTCAGCCAATCAACACCAGCCATTGATGCAGCAACCAATTACATGTCCGATAGCCACTGACAGCCAAGGCAGCAACAAATCAAACGTCCACCCTATCAACTATACATGTATAAGACGACCCCCACTTTTTAGCATAATTATTAAAGAAAAAAACCTAGTCTTATACAAGGAAAAGTACTACATATTAAGCTAACATTTAGTTTGATCCTGAGGATGAACATCTTCTAGACATTGCATTAAATAATTCTATTTTACTTCCCATCTTGTTGCTTATGCCTTATTCTGGGTGCCACTCACACCTCAGATTCTATTTAAAAGATACACAGGTTAGGGATTTTAATGTAGTAGCACTTAGAGCACTTAGAGTTTGAATATGATTCCACTGGAAATGAGGATGGTACTAATAGTCTCTTATTTTTAATGCATGTCTCTGTTTATTCTAAAAGGCTTTTCTAGGATAGCATTGCTAGGTATTTTTCAAGCCGTTTTTACGGATGGAACTAGTGCATTTTTATAGGTATAATATTCTGTCCCCCCCCCTCCGTTTTTTGCACACCGCCACAATATTTTAAAATGATGCACTGTTTCTTAAAAGGAAAGAAAAAAAAGTTGTGTGCATTTGTATAATCTGTGTTCAACCTGTGTGCATGACTTTTGTTTATGGCAACATGACACTTATAAGTTTCCCCTTATTTCTAAAACAGAAAATCCTAAAACAATGGCCAATGAAACAGCACTGACCGAATTTCTCATCTTGGGCTTCTCTGGTCTTCAGGAGCTGCAGCTGTTGCTCTTCTCATTCTTTCTTATCACATACATCTGCACTCTGGTGGGGAACATCTCCATCATTACCATTGCCTGCCTGGACCCTCAGCTTCACACACCCATGTACTTCTTTCTAGGGAACCTCTCTTTTCTGGATATCTGTTATACCAGCACCAATGTCCCTCAGATGCTGGTCCACCTTCTCTCAGAGAAAAAGAGCATCCCATATGCCTGTTGTATAACTCAGCTTTATTTCTTTGTCTCATTTGTGGGTACCGAGTGCATCCTGCTGGCTGCCATGGCCTATGACCGCTTTGTAGCTATATGCCATCCTTTGCACTATACAGCCACCATGAAGAAAGGGTTTTGTCTCCAGTTATCTGGAGCCTGTTGGGCAAGTGGTTTTCTCAACTCAGCTGTGCACACCTACTTTACCTTCCAACTACCTTTCTGTGGGGTAAATCAGCTCAATTATTTCTTTTGTGATATCCCTCCCCTTCTGAAGATTTCTTGTGGAGACACTTCCCTCAATGAGATCATTCTTCTTGTCATTGGGGTCTTCATAGGATGGACCCCATTTGTCTGCATTGTCCTCTCTTATGTCTACATCATCTCCACTATCTTGAAGATACGCTCCACTGAAGGAAGGCTCAAAGCCTTCTCTACCTGTGCCTCACACCTGACCATTGTCCTCTTGTATTACGGGAGTGCCATCTTCACCTATGTCCGTCCAATTTCCACCTACTCTTTAGACAAAGACAGAATCATTTCTGTCATTTACAGCATTGTCACACCCATGCTGAATCCTTTGATCTATACCTTGAGAAACAAAGTTATTAAGGGTGCACTGAAAAAGATATTTATGGGGAAGCTATATTTGAAATGAAAGAATAGTTGCATGTTATCTTAGATGATGATGATGATTAACTTCTTCAGTTGGTTGGGGTATGGTGCTGATAACACCAAGGTTGAAGGTTTCATCCCCATATGGGACAGCTGCATATTCCTGCATTGAAGTGGGTTGGAGTCAATTATCCCAAGGCTCCCTTCCAACTCTACTGTTCCATGATTATTTGATTCTATTAACATTTCATCTTCACCTATTTATTGTTTGGGATTAACGTAAAACAAAAGTAAGTTGGGCAATGACTGAATTACCACAGTGGCATTTTAGTATCATGAAATTAAACATGCTTTCATTGGTCTTTCTCTTTTTTCTATCTGGTTTATGTGTATGTGTGTGAGAGAGGGAGACATTTTGTGAGAGTAAGGCCTGAGTTTTAATTCTAATATCATTTTATTTTTGAAACTCAACTGTACGATCTTTAATTCTCAAACCTGAAATGGAGTAACTAATTTATTTATTTTTGCCATATTCATATTTCTTCCAGTACAGGCAGCTATAGATAGCTACAGATCTGGTTGGATTGGCCCACAGCACATTCACAAATCCTGTGGTGTATGGCTTTTGCTTCACAATGTGCTTTCCTACAGGATCTTCTTGCTTTACAGATCCTACACAGATACTCCACCTTTTAAAAAGGAAGGTTTAGAAATTATTTTTTAAGAATTAGCCCTCTCCAGATTGTTTTGGGGACAGATGCATAGCTCGATGTGTGGCCCTTGGGATGGCTCGAGGCAACTAATACTGATTGGGGGGGAGAGATTGGGGCCCCAGAGCAAATTGGTGGTGTGTCCTTGCACAGCTCTAGTAAAAATGTGAATAAAATAGGCAAATTGCATACCAAAATGCGGACATTAGGAGAGATGTGCAGCAAAATGATGGCCAATTTTCCTGAAGACTTTTTTTAAATGGAGGTGGGGGGAGAGAAGGCCAATGTGAAGAAAGATGGCTGCTTGAAACTGTCATTCCAGAGAAGCACCAGAATACTATCTCCCTGAACTGGTAGCTATGGTCCACAGCTCCCCTACTGTGATGTGATGTGATTGTACAGAGGGAATGTCAGTGAACCCAAACATAAACTGAATGACCTCTCCTGTTTCTTTTTCAAGCCATAGGAGAAAGATAGGTCTAATGAGGGCTTGTAATGAGACCAGGCCACACCACGCATGGCTCCTACCTTGACAAACTCTGGTAAAGCTTTAAGGAACAGAGATCTTAATCTCAGGGACTTGTTCACTTCCCATATAAGACATTGTTAAGGAAACATGGGAATATATGGCCCGAACAGCTGGTGGATATCTCACAGAGACAGCTGGAATTGAGCCTTGAATGCAATAAGCAAATTCATCATTCACAATGTGACAACATGGAGATCAGGGAGAAACTGAAAGAGGCTGAAAACTCTGAGTGCAGACAGAAGCTTTACTTGTGTAGATTTCAAAAAGAGGTGAAGCCAGATCTAACTTCCTTCATTGTCACTTGGTTCAAGACACTAATTCCTGGCATCCACTTTAATTGTTTTTAATATTGTTTTTAATGCTGTAACCCACAATGGGACCTTAGGGTGAAGGGCAATTAATAAGTACGGTGGTACCTCGGGTTAAGTACTTAATTCGTTCCGGAGGTCCGTTCTTAACCTGAAACTGTTCTTAACCTGAAGCACCACTTTAGCTAATGGGGCCTCCTACTGCCGCTATGCCGCCGGAGCCCAATTTCTGTTCTTATCCTGAAGCAAATTTCTTAACCTGAAGCACTATTTCTGAGTTAGCAGAGTGTGTAACCTGAAGTGTATGTAACCTGAAGCGTATGTAACCCGAGGTACCACTGTATAACAAAAATAATAATGATGATGATGATTTGGAACATATTCACAGCATGGTTGACTCCAATCTCAGAGAAGGAGTGCCCACACATGATGTGGTATTGTGTTTTGCCTGTATTGTGCTTTGCTTGTTACAGGAAAGAAAAAAGAAACTCCACAACTAACAGGATAGTTCACATGACAACTAGCTATCTGTGGTTCTAAGAAACCCTTAGAAAATGCCATGATCTGAAACCATTTATGGAAAGTTACAAGATGTGGGAATCCAATACCAGTGGGTTTTTCCCTTTCAGCTAGTTGTCATGAGAAGCCTGATGCAACTCAATATCGCTAACAGATGTGAGGCTACTGATCTATTGACAGCATTACATCTTGAATTATGTCCAGAGGCAGTGCACGATGATCCATGAGTAGACAGAGAAGAAGATGCAGGAGAAATCATAGACACCAGATGGGAAGAAGTCTCTGCTTCAAACACACACACAGAGGTTTGGATCCTCACCCCACTCCTGCAAAAATAAGCGAAATAAAATAAACAGTTACATTCCAGGCCCCCGCAGCATAAGTGAAATCATATGAAGTGGGGAGCACCTTCTAAACACCCTTTAAACACCCTGTCTGCCAACCTCTCTTCAATCCATACAAAAATGATGTACCCCAAAATATCCATAACTAGAACTGAAGCTCTAGGGCCAGCAGGGGGCTAGAGGACATGCGGGAGAGTGGCTGCTGCTGTTAGGCAAAGAGGTTGAGCAGCATGAACAAAGCCCCACTGTGCCTCTGGTCACTTTGGGGCTTACTCCGCCCCCACTGATGTCCTCTTCAGACTCTGTGGAGGGCCTCCTTGTGAGCCACAAGGACTCTCCAGCTCCCTCTCAGTATTTCTGGGTTTGAATTTAATTATTTACTGGCATATATTGAGAACTCTTTAGGCTATAGTCTTCAGTTGCAATTAAGGGCACTGTGGGCTGCCTGGCAACGTTGCAGCAGAAATTAATTGGGGAATAAGTCTCACATGGTTTCTGAATATATTTATATGTGCATGTGTGAGATAATGTACTGGGGTAAGTGTGTGATACCTGCAGATATTTACCATCCAATATGCAATTGAATTAGCTATTTGAAGTGACCAATTTTTCCTTTGATATTTCAATGCACAGTGAGTACAAAATAATACTTCATTTCCAGTGAAAAGTACCTACCAGCTGTAAAAATCAGTGTGATTCTTTATAGCATGAATTGTAACTTTATTGACTTCAAAATTTACTCCAAGTACAGATTTGTACTGCATGTTCCACTAGAAGGGAATCTGGTCCAGAATTTTGCTGGGTGTTTGGTCCTTGAGCTCTGATGTTATCTACAATCACCTGAATTGTGGTAGTTTTGTGTTTTAAGAACATGTGTTCCTAGGTATGTCTCAGTGTGTCCTTCCATTATATACACAACTGACTTGATTAAGATGTTCATGCTAGAAGAAAATAACTGACAGAAAATTGTTTAGGATCTGAATGTTAGTGTATAGAACACACACACACACACACACACACACACACACACACACATTGTTAAGCTTATCTCTTGTAATGCATGCCATGTTAAGACACAAAAGAAACAATAAAAAGGTTACAGCTTTTTAGCTTTGCAGATTCAAAGTTAGAAATAGGGAGGCCAGTAGCAGAACATACATAAACGCAGGAGGTGTTGTTTGCCTGAGAGATTCAAGTTATGTGTGGGGGTTTTAAAAACCTGGAAGCTACATTATAAGAAAAGTTTGGGTTGTTTTGGGTAGCAAGCTGTGCAGGGCTGGGACACAGTATCTTAGAAATCTGAAGGGTCAAACCAGATGTTTGCTGAATGCAGAGCACATTATTAGGCTATTTGTGTTTTCTTAATGGATTAGATGCATAGGGTAACAATGTGTATTGTGAATGCAGAGCATGGGTAGGGAAGACTGACCTCTTCACTTCCCCATCATGCTCAGAATGGAGATAGCCTCCTCATCCTGTGTGGTTTGGATGATGGGGACTCCCTCACCCCATTAAGGCTCCTAGCAATGGGGAGCAATCTCGATTCCAACTGCAGCAGAGGAGTGAAGGAGAAGAGTTTGGATTTGATGTCCCACTTTATCACTACCCTAAGGAGACTCAAAATGGCTAACATTCTCCTTTCCCTTCATTCCCCACAACAAACACTCTGTGAAGTGAGTGAGGCTGAGAGACTTCAGAGAAGTGTGACTAGCCCAAGGTCACCCAGCAGCTGCATGCAGAGGAGTGGAGACACGAACCCGGTTCACCAGATTACAAGACTACCGCTTTTAATCACTACACCATGGTGGCTCTCCACTCCCTTCCCTCCATGCTTCTTCCCTTGTAAGCATGGTCTTCCACTAGAGATGGGGAGAAATTCAATTCAGGTCTCATTTAAATGCAGACTTACTTCATTCACACTTCCTAAAACAATATGAGAGCTAGAGAACAACCATCCTTTGAAATGTATACTTTTCCGAATTTTGCAATGTGGTTTTCCATCTAAGTAACATGTAGAAAAATGTACACACTATTATGCATAAAAATGTATATGCAGTGGTACCTTGGGTTACAGACACTTCAGGTTACAGACGCTTCAGGTTACAGACTCCGCTAACCCAGAAATAGTACCTCGCGTTAAGAACTTTGCTTCAGGATGAGAACAGAAATTGTGTGGCGGTGGCGTGGCAGCAGCGGGAGGCCTCATTACCTAAAGTGGTACCTCAGGTTAAGAACAGTTTCAGGTTAACAACAGACCTCCAGAATGAATTAAGTTCTTAACCCAAGGTACCACTGTTTAGCCAGTAAATATTATTCAAATAATATGATATATTATGGAAAATTGCTTTGCCAAAATGTGTGTATTAGACATAATTGCAAACAGATTTGTTTACATTCAGATAAATTCACACAGATATGCTGATTAATTTTCATGAGGATTTTAAAAAATTAAAGTATTGGCAAACTGATCTGGAAAAGTGGAGAACTGAACCTTATACAGTGGTACCTCGGATTATGTACTTAATTCATTCCGGAGGTCCGTTCTTAACCTGAAACTGTTCTTAACCTGAAGCACTTTAGCTAATGGGGCCTCCTGCAGCTGCCGCGCCGCGGGAGCACGATTTCTGTTCTCATCCTGAAGCAAAGTTCTTAACCCGAGGTACTATTTCTGGGTTAGCGGAGTCGGTAACCTGAAGTGTATGTAACCTGAAGCCTATGTAACCTGAGGTACCACTGTATTGGAAAATTGAAAAACTGAGAGACATAAAACAAGATATGAAACTGGATGCTACATATTAAGCTAATGTCTAATGCGGCCCCAACGCTCAACGTCTTCTAGACATTGCATCAAGTTTTTCTATTTTACTTTCCATCATGTTGCTTAGGATCTATTATGGGTGCCACTCCTACCACAAAAATCAATTTAGCAAACACCTAAGTTTTAGTGTGGCAACATTCACACTTTGGAACATGCTTGCTGTGGAAATGGGGATGATGTGAATCTACTAAGGATTTCAAATAAGCTTTTTTGTTGGCCATTGGTTCATGCTGGCTTTACAGATGGATCTAGTGTATTTTTACTCATTTATCCTTGCGTTTCCTTTGAATTCCTTTTTTTGTGCAGTCACAATATATTCAAATGGTGTGTAGTTTATTGTTTTAACAAATGAATAAAAAGTTGTGCGCATTTACAGAATTTCTGATCAGTCTCTGTTCTTGGCTTCTTCTTATGGTGGCAGGACACTTATCAGATTTTTTTTCTCATTTCCCAAACAGAGAACACCAAAACAATGATCAATGAAACAGCACTGACTGAATTTCTCATCTTGGGCTTCTCTGGTCTTCAGGAGTTGCAACTGTTGCTCTTCTCATTCTTTCTTATCACATACATCTGCACTCTGGTGGGGAACATCTCCATCATTACCATTGCCTGCCTGGACCCTCAGCTTCACACACCCATGTACTTCTTTCTAGGGAACCTCTCTTTTCTGGATATCTGTTATACCAGCACCAATGTCCCTCAGATGCTGGTCCACCTTCTCTCAGAGAAAAAGAGCATCCCATATGCCAGTTGTATAACTCAGCTTTATTTCTTTGCCTCATTTGTGGGTACTGAGTGCATCCTGCTGGCTGCCATGGCCTATGACCGCTTTGTAGCTATATGCCATCCTTTGCACTATGCAGCCACCATGAAGAAAGGGTTTTGTCTCCAGTTATCCGGAGCCTGTTGGGCAAGTGGTTTTCTCAACTCAGCTGTGCACACCTACTTTACCTTCCAACTACCTTTCTGTGGGGTAAATCAGCTCAATTATTTCTTTTGTGATATCCCTCCCCTTCTGAAGATTTCTTGTGGAGACACTTCCCTCAATGAGATCATTCTTCTTGTCATTGGGGTCTTCATAGGATGGACCCCATTTGTCTGCATTGTCCTCTCTTATGTCTACATCATCTCCACTATCTTGAAGATACGCTCCACTGAAGGAAGGCTCAAAGCCTTCTCTACCTGTGCCTCACACCTGACCATTGTCCTCTTATATTATGGGAGTTCCATCTTCACCTACGTCCGTCCAATTTCCACCTACTCTTTAGACAAAGACAGAATCATTTCTGTCATTTACAGCATTGTCACACCCATGCTGAATCCTTTGATTTATACCTTGAGAAACAAAGATATTAAGGGTGCACTGAAAAAGATATTTATGAGGAAGCTGTATTTGAAATGAAAAATGTGTTGTATTTTATTTTAGGTTTGTTTTTTTACTTGAACATTTAGCATTCACCCATTGCTTGTGATTAAAGTAAGCAAGAATAAGAAAAACAGTGACTATGAATTATCACAGTGACATATCATTAACATTGTTTAAAACAGCCAAAATCTCTAGTTCTGCTTTCATTTATGTTTCTTTATTATATTTTGTTGCAATGGCCACATTTTCATTCTAATGTTGTTTTTACTTTTGAAACTCAACTCCCAGATCTCACATGATCACACTGATCAACCTTTATTGGTGCAACTAATCTGTTTATTTATGCCATATTTTCCTTTCCTCTAACAAACTCTAGTCAGAGTTCATGGTTCTTCACATGCACAAATAGTGTCTTATACAAACAGTGCAACTAGTAACCAACACTTCATTTGTCAATGGTCAATGGTCAAGAAATATTGCAAACTATCTTTCTTATTTTAAAAATTTGACATCTTTGCTCTCCCATAAGTTGGCACCCCTGGTTCCTATACCGGAAATAATGGAAGTAATCAGCTTATTATATGAACATGTGCCTAACAAACAATTTCCTGGGAACACATTGTGTTTGGAAAGCAGGGTCTGTGTGCATAATTACATCTGAATTAACAAGCATAAGATTGTGCTTCATGATTAGGGTTTTAAAGTGAATAAATGTAAACATGATTACATTATTATTATTGCATAGTTAGGATTCCCATTAGTATACAACACTTTGGTTTTCTGGAACCTTGTTCAGAAGACACATAATTAATCACTGGAGACGTTAAGTTCTAGGATATATTTTCTTAAGCAAAAACAAGATGAAATATTGGGGGGAGGGATTAACGTTCATAAATAAATGCCTCATTGCTGAGATGTATATCATATATGAAGGAAATGGATATAGAACTTCTGTCATGCATGCGTTGAAAATTAAAAAGGCATAGTACATTGCTTTATTTGAAAGAAAAATCACACAGAGAGATACAGGAAGACGATTCAATACATCATGCATAAAGAAAAACAACTCTAAAAAAAACAGACTCAGGTAGGCAGCCGTGTTGGTCTGTCGTAGTCATAATAGATAACAAGATGAATTTTTTTAAAAAAATATATATTAAAAGATGATCCAAAAAGAACTCCCTTAAGAGAATAAAGTCTTTTAAGGAAGTCTTTAAAAGAATCTTTCCCAATTCTTTTTTTTAATAATTCATGTAGCACCTTAAAATCCCTTGCCCTTCCCTGTGAAACCAACTGCCATCTTTAACTGTCATCAACAGTTACAAGGTTGTAGCAACCTCTGCTTCAGAGTATCTGAAGAAGTGTGTATACACACAAAAGCTCATACCTAGAAATCTTATACTTAGTTGGTTTTTAAGGTGCTACTGGAATTATTTTTTAAAAAAACTTTTTTTGAAAGATTATTTTAAAGACTGTCTTAAAACAAAAACACTTCATTCTTTTTAGATCATCTTTTAATATATATTTTTTAATCTTTCATCTTGTTATTTATTTCAAAAAAACAAATGATACTCCATATTCTCCCTGGCCATTCAACAAAACAAGATATTGCTAAACCAGTGAGAAATGATTCTTGACAGGAATACATTAAGTTTACAAATGAAACTAATCATGACAAAATTTCAAAGAAATACAGGGGCATGTTGTTAATGTTTGATGCAACATTAAAATTACATATTCTCTGGATCCCCCTCCTCCATGCAACAATGTTCAGCAGTAGAAAATGATTGTCCTCGAGAGCTCTGGGTAAGTGCTGTCCTAGAACTGTAAATGCCAGCTAACATTTGAATCGGGGGGGGGGGGGGGGCAAAGCCTTCTTGGTAGGCATGGAACTCCCTGATGATACAATTCTCTTTCTCCCTCTCTCCTCTTTTAGATAGGCCCTGAAGGTATTTCATCTGTGTTTAACTAGGGATAATTGTTGGTACTGTAAGTTTTTCATTGACTGGGAATTATATATTTGATTGGGTTAATATTAAATGACTATATCACTTTTATCTTATTTAGATTATAATAGTGATTTTTTTTCTTTCTCTCTTGGTTTCGACAAATGCATTTTATGTCACTTTGGGAAGATGTTTTTATTAGGAAAGGTAACATGGAAATCTCTTCCATAAAAAATAAAATAAAATGACACCAGTGCTACGTGTGGTGCTTGATGTCTTGATATCTAATAATTCACTAATTTGTATTAGGGTCTTTTACCCCTTCTTCAGACATACAATATGGAAAAAAGAGAAGAGGGAAATCAAACCATCATCACAGAATTAATTCTTCGGGGATTTGGGGATTTTCAAGATCTACGGATTGTCATCTTCATCTTGTTTCTAACTATATACATCCTTACAATGACTGGAAACATCCTCATTGTTGGATTAGTTGTGACAAACCACAGCCTCCACACTCCCATGTACTTTTTTCTGGCAAACCTGTCTTGCTTGGAGACCTTCTACAGTTCAACCATCTTGCCCAAGGTCCTTGTCAGTTCCCTGACTGCAGAGAGAGCCATTTCCATCCCTGGCTGCATTGCACAATTCTATTTCTTTACTGCTCTGGTAGTTACTGAATGTGGTCTCCTAGCTATGATGTCTTATGACAGGTATGTAGCAATATGTAAACCTCTGCATTATGGAACTCATATGACAGCTAAGCGATGTGTTCTCATGGCAGCTGGCTGTTGGATTACAGGTTTTTTGGCAATGTCAGTAATGATGTATCTGATGACAAGGTTGACATTTTGTGGTCCCAATGAAATAGAACATTTCTTCTGTGACTTTACCCCTGTGGCAAAAATCGCTTGCAGTGAATCTCAGAAATTTGAACTAATGGGTTTCATATTCTCAACCATTTTCACCGTGCCTACATTTTTATTGACTCTGACCTCATACACATTTATCGTAACCACTATCCTGAGAATCCCATCTGCTACTGGAAGGAAAAAGGCCTTCTCTACATGCTCATCTCACCTTTTTGTAGTGACAATTTATTATGGCACCTTAATCATAGTCTATGTGCTGCCCAATAATGAAAATATGAGAAAGCTAAACAAAGTCTTCTCTGTTTTTTACACCATTCTTACTCCTATGGTCAATCCACTGATATACAGTCTCAGGAATAGGGAAGTGAAAGTGTGCCTTAGGAAATCTGTTGGTAAACTGACTAATGGCATATGGTCAAAGGAAATTCAAGGAACTGTTTTTAGTTTGGGATGGAATCCTAAATCACCCTAGATTCATTTCCCTCACTTCAAGTTGACTCCAATTTCCCAGTATTGCAATATTCTCAGCTTAATTGTGCTTCGAGCCCCAAAACTCATCCCCCATGGAAATAAAGACACAGTGGAGACAGAATTTAGTTTAAATGTTGATGGGCAAATTTTGGCCACAACTTTATTAAAATACACAAATGTGACTGGTATTGGTTTAGGCATTGGTATCAAACTATATTTGGCTCCTGCCCAACCCTGCAGGAAGCCTCCGAAGGGCAAACAACCAGCAGGGGGAGCTCCAGCAATGTATATAGACTGGTGCTCACCCCTGGGGTTCCCAGGGGTCCTGGCATGGCCCTACCCCCTCTCCGGGCTTCAGACAAGATCCAGACCCCCGGATTCCTTTAACAGAATACGCTACTCATTGGAGGGGCAGGTGATGGCTGCACCTCCCCTCCCCACATTCCCTTAAACCAATGCCTAACTGCCAAACCTTACAAAGTTGTGACGATTGCTAAGAGGTAGGCAAAAACCAAGTGGCCACAGCCAATCTGCCACATTGGAAAAAATTCCTACCCAGCCCGCATTCCAAAACAGGCGACCAAACGAAGTCCAAAGCAAGGTCAAACACAACCTAATTAACAGGTGGGTGGGTGTTTGGCAGTGTGAAGCAAAAGGAGGTCCCTACGTCGTGCTGCCAAATAAATACCCCCCAACCCCTAACCTTGCCATGCTTCTGATTGGCTAAAAGCCATTGGCATAACTGTGGCACCACTGGCTTGGAGCGGGGCAAGCCCTGCCCACAAGCCGGTTAGGGAAGAGTTTCAGTACCAAGCACAACATGGCCCCCTCTGTTAGGAGGATCCAACTTATCATGTTCATTTTGAAGCATAAGTAACAGTGAGATGTGATGAAAACATCCATGATTGATGGAAATCTATTGACAAGCTCACTGACAGCATAATGCCCCAGAATCTAAAGAACTATTTAAGTTTAGAGTAGAAATTAATGCTTACTGGTGGAAGATAGTGAAGTCTTTAAAGGGTTTATTCCCAATTTAACTGCTGATCCAATTTGCCTGATGTCCCAGAGAAACATCTATTGTCTAAATCTTTCTCTGGGACATCAGGCAAATTGGATCAGCAGTTAAATTGGAAATAAACCCTTTCACCTGGAGGATTTTCATGTTCTTTACCATACAGAGAGACCCATCTGTTTTCCATACTGGGGGAAAACATGGGAAAACTGACATGATTTTACCAGCAGAGTAGATAGCACTGGGGCAGGGCTGTTTGAGGAAAAGAAACTAAGGGAGTTTTAAGCTTGTTTTCTGATGCAGTATGGTCCTGATTCAGTTCAGCACCTTCTCCTGTACCTTCTTTAAAGAAAGAGGAATGTTGTGAGATCAAATTGTGGTTATCTTGTATCACATTTACTTGAGACCTCAGATTCAGAAATCAAGTACAAAATACAGTAGTGTCATATCTTTGTCCATATTAGGAAACAGGGAACTAACAAGATCTTCTTTTCAGTATCCCAGAATATCAACTTCCTTTCTGAACAGCAGCTTGGACAGATGTCCCCCTCTACACACGCCTTTCTGAATGTCATCTACTTGACATGACAAGCCACTGAAAAGGTGTGAGCATATGTCATCACACATGTCCAAGCACTATTATGTTTGAATCTTTTTTAGCATAGATATAAATAAACTTGCCTGACAAGTTTAGATAGTCCATTGTACTAATTACCACACACCTGATTTCATTAACCCTTTTCACTTTGTTACATTGAGCAACAAGCAAACTTTTCCAGTTTCCATCTTAGTCTTCTGATGCCTTTTCTAAAGACTAGCATGCTTAACAAGCAAACCCAACTCTTTGTTAATTGGGGGGTAAATGTGCCAGAATTTCCTAGCAGACTGGGACTATTTTGTCAAATTTTAATGACCTAATCATCAACTTTACTTTTGAATATGACCCCAGGTGATTTAGTTACTCATTTAAATGAGACATAAGAGACACACATCACCAGGGGAAATTACTTTAGACATTACATACACAAAAACAAGTAGAAGGTGTAGATGACATTGGTCCTCGGAATATAATGTCTTCTTACCATGAGGTTTCATCTGTATAAATGAAATGGATGCAGAAGACAAACTTCTACCATTTATGCAATGAAGGCAGGAGAGGAGCAGTACAATACTTTACAGGAAAGCAAAAGCAAAGAATAAGACAGATTATCAGATACAGGAAGCATGATGATGAAGAAAAGGTTCTCCATATTCAGCATTTTAAGTTTATCACTCAACAGAATAAGATATATGTAAACTAAGAAATAATTGTCATGAAGGTGAGAAAAAAGATAATGCACACCAAATGCATGACTGAAGAAAGGAAGTGCACATACAATACATGACAATATAAGTCACTGATATTAAATGAAGGGGAAAAAGAACCGCTGCTGCTAGATACAAAGGATGACAATGGCAGAATGGAGAAATCAAACCATCATCACAGAATTGATTCTCCAGGGATTTGGGGATTTTCAAGACCTACAGATTGTCCTCTTCATCTTGTTTCTAACTATATACATCCTTACAATGACTGGAAACATCCTCATTGTTGGATTAGTTGTGATAAACAACAACCTCCACACTCCTATGTACTTTTTCCTTGCTAACCTGTCTTGCTTGGAGACCTTCTACAGTTCAACCATCTTGCCCAAGGTCCTTGTCAGTTCCCTGACTGCAGAGAGAGCCATTTCCATCCCTGGCTGCATTGCACAATTCTATTTCTTTACTGCTCTGGTAGTTACTGAATGTGGTCTCCTAGCTATGATGTCTTATGACAGGTATGTAGCAATATGTAAACCTCTGCATTATGGAACTCATATGACAGCTAAGCGATGTGTTCTCATGGCAGCTGGCTGTTGGATTACAGGTTTTTTGGCAATGTCAGTAATGATGTATCTGATGACAAGGTTGACATTTTGTGGTCCCAATGAAATAGAACATTTCTTCTGTGACTTTACCCCCATAACAAGTATCGCTTGCAGTGAAACTCAAACATTAGAACTGATGTGCTTCATATTCTCAACCATTTTCACCTTGCCACCATTCTCATTGACTGTGACCTCATACACATTTATCATCATCACCATCCTGAGAATCCCATCTGCCACTGGAAGGCAAAAAGCCTTCTCCACTTGCTCATCTCACCTTGTTGTAGTTACAATTTATTATGGGACCCTAATCTTAGTTTATGTGTTGCCCAAGAGGGAAAATATGAGAAAGCTAAACAAAGTCTTCTCTGTTTTTTACACCATCCTAACACCTCTGGCCAATCCCCTGATATACAGTCTCAGGAACAAGGAAGTGAAAGAGTCTCTTAAGAAATCTATTGGAAAGCTGCATAAGATCATAGGGAATCAAAGGCACTAATTTTGGATTAGGGGAGAAATTGGTGACTTTATCTTATGGATACTGAAGCCTTTATATACTGTCTAAATCTCTTTCTTTCTCTTGTCATACATATAGTGATGGGACAGAAGAAATTATACTATTTTTCTTGTGTCATTCATTATCACCATTCATGATCTGCTGAATTCTACCTGCTGTAGCTTGGAGCTAGGTGCGTACACTGTAGTTTATTGAGTGTTGAAAGGGACACAGCTAAGGACCACCTGAAGCCACATGAACCTTTTTGCCTGCCAATAAAAGCAATCCCAGTGCTTATGAGTGCTTATTGTGATGTCAGCTGGTTCGAAGACTCTTCTTTGTTGTGAAATCTTGGAGGTGTTCTGGGAGGTTTTGTGGCTCTGGGTGAAAGTTGGAAGAGGGTTGTCGAGTGGGGCGGTGTGCCACAGGAGAATGAATTGATATTTGTTTGTATTTATTAGTAATTTGTGTTATTGATTTTATTTGGTGTTTTGAAGATATTTTTGTTGTTTATGTTTGCTTTATAGAACTTGGATATATATTAATATATAAAGTGGTATATAAATGGTCTAAACAATAAATAAATGATAATAAATTCCAGATCAACCCTATTGTGTCCAATTGCACCTTTCTACTGAAAGAAAACGTTTTTAAAAACAGAATGGGGAGGGAGCAGATTTTCAGAAATTTACTGTACCTTTCACTGCACACTTCACCCCCTCTAAATCTGCTGCAAAGGCACCATGCAGAGGGGAGGATGGAGGGGTGAAAATTACCTCCTCATCCCACTGATTGAGTCCTCTTTCTCAGAAAATGGTCAGCATTGCTTTGTTGTTGTTGTTGGTAGTACTCAGCATTGCAACAGTTGCATGCTTGCTGTTGCTTGTTTGTATTGCATCAGTTTCACATTGTGACCACTCTGATGCCCTTCACAACTGGAAACCTCCAATTTCTAGCCACATGAAGTCAAGTGTGAATATTGGAGATATTTTCTTTGCATCAGGAAACATAGAATTTATTCTTTGAGACTATCATCACCCCCAAATTTTCATAGTAATATTTATTTTACTGAAAGCAATATTCATTTGCAAGGCCTTCCCTAGGCAGAATAATTTGAGAAAGGGACACGGGTGGCGCTGTGAATTAAACCACAGAGCCTAGGACTTGCATATCAGAAGGTCGGCGGTTCGAATCCCCGTGACGGGGTGAGCTCCCTTTGCTCGGTCCCTGCTCCTGCCAACCTAGCAGTTCGAAAGCACCTCAAAGTGCAAGTAGATAAATAGGTAAACGGGAAGGTTCTCTGGTGGGAAGGTAAACAGCATTTCCGTGTGCTGCTCTGGTTCGCCAGAAGTGGCTTAGTCATGTTGGCCACATGACCCAGAAGCTGTATGCCAGATTCGTCGGCCAATAAAGCAAGATGAGCACCGCAACCCTAGAGTCGGTCACGACTGGTCCTAATGGTCAGGGGTCCCTTTACCTTTACCTTTACTGCCTCAGTAGAATTTGCATCTTGAAAGGTGGGATATAGGCAATTGCCATCACACCAGAAGGAAATTTTGAGACACACAATATTTTGTGTAAACATGTTATACTTATTAAAATATAACAAACCAGAGGCCCTGCAAAACAAACTAATTAAACCAAAATACAGTTGTACCTCGGTTTTTGAACATCTCCATTGATGAACAGTTTGGTTTATGAACTCTGTATACCCTGAAGTAAATGCTTCGGTTTTCAAACACACCTGAGAAGTCAGACATGCCATGCGGCTTCCACTGAGTGCAAGATCCTGAGGCCTAGCTGTTGGCTGTTGAGTTTTTGTTTTTCGAACATTTCAGAACTCGGACAGTCTTCCGGAATGGATTACGTTCTAAAATCAAGGTACCACTGTAACCAAATAAAATACATCTGGGCCAGTGAATTCTAATAAATAGGGGATTCTATCCCTCTCGTCACCAGGGCTGCACTCTGTGTTCATGAAGCTAGGTTTGTTAAGGCGCCTCCCTCTATGCTGTGGGCATCCTGGGTGTATGAACCTGACATGCACAACATAGCCTTGTTGGGCAACATTATCCCCAGTTTTTCTGCCAGGCTGAATGGCACCATCCAGCAGCAGCATAGGGTGAGGGGGACCATAGGGGAGGTTGCCCCAGGTGCAAAATTGTTAGAGATGCAAAAATTTGACACTCGCTGCTGCCTCAATACAGCTGTGTGCTTTTGTCATCGGGCTCCATTGAAAATAGCTTCTCCATGCGAACCAGGAAGTGACCCCTCCAGGTAATGGAATGACTCTTTTTTTCTTACCTCTGTGGCTGTACCTAATCACAAACATTGCATTCTGTGAAGGTAAAAATTGAATTTGAATGTGACCCCAGGAGACTTAGTTCTTCCTTTAAATGAGACATAGGAGACACCTATCTCCAAGGGACATTAAATTAGATGGATACATGGAAAAAAGTGGCAGTTGTATGGGGGTTGGTCCTCAGAACATAATGTCTCCTTGCTGTAAGGGCTCATATGTACAGATGAAATCCATGCAGAACTCAAAGATGCAAATATCAGAACCAGAAAGAGAGAATAATAATACAGGGAGCATGAAGAAGAGCAGAAGGTCAATCTATGCTCCATATTTTGCACTTCAAGCATATCACTCAACAGAATGAGATAAAGGACTATACAGGTAAGAAACACTGCTCATGGGGGAGGGAAAACAAAATCAATGAGGAAAGGGGCCAAGACCTCTGTATCTGAGTGATAGCCTTTCCTTAGAAGGTGGGAAGCCAGCAGTGTGATTAGCCTCCAAATTCCTGGGGCTATTTTCTGTACAATTGCATGACAAGCTAACAAGTAACAGAACATGCTTATGGCTCAATGAGGGATTTGAACCCTGGTCTCCCAGGTCCTAGCCTGACACTCTGACCATTACCGTTTCTTGCACAATAACTCCCAATCAACTTTAATTGCCCAAACTGAATTTATTAGTATGCAACTGAACATCATCCAAAAACAGAGACCCGAAGCTTCTTCACCTGAGGATCCCAGAGGGTCATTAGTTGAATGGACATCAGTCAGGGATTTCCTAGCTGTGATTTTTGCATTGCAGGGTGATCAATGCAAGATGATCCTTGGAGTGATTTCCATCTCTATGATATTATAGTTCTATGGGTTGCCTTTGCCTCTGGCTCTCCTTAGATATGTTGGTTCTCTTTTTATTACCTACCTTGTATTTACTCATTTATCTGGGCCACCTGATATCTGTCACAAGGGCACAACTAAAGAAAGATGAGATGTGGGAGATCAAATAATGGTGAGACTATAAACTAATACACTCACCACATATTCAATTAAGGACAGCTGTCATTGGCTGCTAGAAAGAAAAACAACTAAGATTAGTTTTACTCCTTGAATTAAATTTCTGAACTTCACCAGAACTACATCAACTACAATGCAATCCTCTAAACACCTACTAAGAAGTAAGATCTATTGAGTTCAATAAGGCTTACTCTTAGGTAAATGCATGTAGGATTGTGGCCTTAAGCTGAAGAGACTGGACATGCAGTTGTACAGATATCTTCCTTTCCATCCCCTTCCCACTCTTCTATTTTTGTATCAACGTTTTTATTGATTCTTTCAAACTGGAATACAAAAACTACTTGTTCTTTGCATTTATTAACACTGACAACAAACAATGTTCCTACTCAGTAATCATGGAATGATGTGGGATGTAGAAATGCAAGTTATTCTCATACGCTTGTTTTTGCGTTGCTCCATAGAGGAAAACCATTAATGGAAGTTAAACTTGCACTTTGATAATGAGTGCATATGTATCCATTACAAAAGCATACACTGACAAGAGTAATGCTGTTGTGAAATGTGTAACACTAAACCTTCAGATCATTGTGTCTCAAAAAAACACACATAAGATATGGAAAGTTCTGGCAAAAGAGAATCACCTACATAATCCCTAGCAGAGCCATACTTAATAGTCATTGTACCGTATGCAGCAGCAAATAATGGTTAATAATTCAGTGAATTTTATTACATTTTCCCCTAGATACGAAGGATGGCAATGGCAGAAGGGAGAAATCAAACCATCATCACAGAATTGATTCTCCAGGGATTTGGGGATTTTCAAGACCTACAGATTGTCCTCTTCATCTTGTTTCTAACTATATACATCCTTACAATGACTGGAAACATCCTCATTGTTGGATTAGTTGTGACAAACCACAACCTTCACACTCCTATGTACTTTTTCCTTGCTAACCTGTCTTGCTTGGAGACCTTCTACAGTTCAACCATCTTGCCCAAGGTCCTTGTCAGTTCCCTGACTGCAGACAGAGCTATTTCCATCCCTGGCTGCATCACACAATTCTATTTCTTTAGTTCTCTGATCGTTACTGAATGCAGTCTCCTAGCTATGATGTCTTATGACAGATACATAGCAATATGTAAGCCCCTGCATTATGCAACCCTAATGAACAACAGGCTCTGCCTTCGCATGGCAGCTGGGTCTTGGATTAATGGGTTTCTAGCAATGTCAATAATGATGTACCCAATGACACGGTTGACGTTCTGCGGCCCCAATGAAATTGAACATTTCTTTTGTGACTTTACCCCAGTAGCAAGAATTGCTTGCACTGAGGCACAAAAATTTGAATTGATGGGTTTCATATTTTCAGTCATTTACATCCTTCCTCCTTTTCTATTGACTTTGACATCATATATGTTCATCATCACCACTATCCTGAGAATCCCATCTGCTACTGGAAGGAAAAAGGCCTTCTCCACATGCTCATCTCACCTTGCCGTGGTTACAATTTATTATGGCACCCTAATCATAGTCTATGTGCTGCCCAATACTGAAAATATGAGAAAGCTAAACAAAGTCTTCTCTGCTTTTTACACCATTCTGACCCCTCTGGTCAATCCACTGATATACAGTCTCAGGAACAGAGAAGTGAAAGAGTCTTTTAGGAGGTCTGTTGGCAGACTGACTCATAGCTTAATGCCCCAGAAATTCCAAAATAATGTTTTTAAATTAGGGTGAAAACTTGAGCATCCTGCCGGAGGATTGTGATGTGTGTGTTTTTCTCTTGATTTTCTAAATCCTTTCTCTTGTCACATGTACTGTGGGAATTATATATTTGTTATATAATTTAAATCTATTTCAGTATTGTAACTTCTGTATGTTTTAAAGTATAGCGGTAATTTCTCTCTTTTTTCTTTTGTAAAATATTTTGAGTGTTTGTTTTTTACAATCAAGCAGTCTATAATTTTTATGAAATTAATAAATAAATATTATTATCTGAATCAAAACTATCACTGCTTTGGGTGCTTGCACGACCTTTCACGAGGGAGACTGCATAATTGAAAAAGTCCTACCCACTCTGATCTGCCTCTCTTTCTCCCCACCCCCAAGCCCTTCCTTTTCTAAGCCTCATTTCTTTCTTTATTTTGAATTGAACCAAAATAGTATTGTGGAGTCCATTGATGTCAATGGGTTTACTTTGTGCATGACTTAGTTGAGGATCACCTGGTTACATCATATATTGCAAGTGATCCTATGAAACTGATAAACTGGTACAGCCTCAAATTATTTTCAAAGGCTTTGGATGATGAAAGCTCTAACCTCAAAACTTTAAAAAGTGTTGTCTTGATTAATTGCCCAATGGGGATTTGGAACTGTAGGCTGAACCTGAACTCAATAATTGTCTACAGTGTCTTCTTGGAAAATCCATGTTTCTTACAAGACTTCCATTTGCTGGAGCAATACACACCAGATGAAGTAAGGAGTGGGGATAGAGATGGGGGTTATCCAGTGAAACTTTATTCTTATGTATTGGTGTTTTTTTAAAAAATAATAATAATAACAATAGTTCCTGTTCCACATCTAGGTTTATGTGCACCTATATGCTTAGTAGTTCCTCACCCCTCTTTTATTGTCCATTCCAGGTCGCCCAACCACTACCACAGTGTCCTTTCTCAGATCAAGATGAGCAGGTGATAGCAAACGTTGCAAGGTTTTTAGATGGGCAATCAGAATAAGATCAACTATTCGGCTATTGATTCAAAACTCTAAAATGTATTTTATATAATTGACTTTTTATTTCTATTCTTTGTATATCGTATTGTTGTTTTATTGCTATAGTCAATGGCTGGTGCAAATAAAGATTCATTCTTTCATTCATAGCTCCTGTTCCACATCTAGGTTTATGTAGTTCCTCACAGGAGCAATTTCAGGAATAAAGTTCTTTCCCCCCCTATGTTGCACTTTTTGCCAATTCAGATGGAGGGAACCTGAGGTGCCTGACAGCGTTGGCAAGTAAAGAACATTATTCCTAAAATGGTCAGACACAGTAATGATTCCCCCTTCCTGCTCCCCACTTCATGTAGCTTGGCTGAATCATCTGTTGGTATTGGTTTAGTTTTCATGGATGTATCCATTATTGGTTGAGCCAATTACCTATGTTATAAACCTTTCTGGACTACAGTTCATTTCATGTGTGTGTTTGTTTTTACTGAAATGATACTTTGATATTTACACCCCCCCTTTCCTCATCCTTGTCCATTCGATTGTTACACCCAAGCCCAGGCTCTGATAGATGATGTACTCCAAGGGTACAAGGGGCTTAACAAGGGTCCGCTTCCCTTGGAACGAGGAACAGCAAAGACTGTGATGTTTTAATTATTATTATTATTATTATTATTATTATTATTATTATTATTATACCCTGTCCATCTGGCAGGGTTTCCCCAGCCACTCTGGGTGGCTTACAGCACATACAAAAATGTAAAAGATGGTGATTCACAACCATTGTCTAGAGAAAGGGTTGCTGATGAAGGTGGTTAAATGGCAAGCTATGGCCATTACCTTACCATTGCCCAGTTAGTAATGGAATCTCCCATCAGCTTTTAACCCTTACTGGGCACAGGACCCAGTAAATGGGAAGTGACTTAGGCATCATACAGACTTCCCCCTTGTCATATAACACTAATCATTAAATAGATGCATCATTCTCTCTCTCTCTTTATTGTTAGTTTTTTAAAATTCCTTACTGTGTTGTTTACAGCTATTTCATTTGTATTTTGGGTATTGATCTAAAATTTGCATGTTTGTAAAGACTCTAATCATGGGCAATAAGACTGGAGAAACTTGCTGGGCTGTCCATTTAGCAGCATATGAAAAGCAAATGGTCCTTCCTGCAATTATTAACTCTTCATCAGGCATGACCAAATCTATCAATCTGAATGTCTAATTTTCTCAAAATGAAATTAAACTCACCACATTTCCATAATAGTTTTCATTTCTTTTTGGGGGGTGGGGGTGGGAAGTTTTCCCCAAAATAGCATTTTTGTACTAATTTCTCCTAAAATTGGCATTTTGTCTAATTTAAACATTTCAGATGCATTTTCTTTGTTATGGTCGTTTGTGTTATTTGCTTTAAATTATGCATGGTTTTCCCTGACATATACATTGTTTTTTAAAAAGTAGAATGTAGGAATACATTACAAAATTCAGGGATGTGTTGGAAGGATAGCTGTGTTTCTTTTTACAAGTTGTCTTCGGAACCGTAAATTAGATGAGTTCAACTCTGTTTTCATTAAGATGTGCACTGAATTGAACCAAAATGAATTTCTCCCCCATTCCTACACTCTCCTGGTACTGTTGCAAGCATTTCATCACAGTGACAATGCTTTCCATTTACCTAGAGTGCTCCTAAATTGTTATGTCCATGTCCATCATTAATTTTTAGATGAGGAGCAAAGGGACTGTGACACCTCAAACCACAAAGTGTAACTCATGCTTCCCACTTCCTCTGATTTGTTTCCTTCAGCAGAGATACATTGTCTGCATAATGGAACAATGCAACCAGACTAGTATCAAAGAGTTCATATTTGTGGGATTCTCCAGCGATCGAGGCGCCAATTTGTGCCTCTTTGCAGTGGTTCTCTCCATGTACTTCATCACCCTGACAGGTAACACACTGATCATTGTGGCCATCCGCATTGACCAACGGCTCAGCACACCAATGTACTTCTTCCTGACCAATCTCTCTTTCTTGGACATCTGCTACACAACAAGTGTGGTGCCTCAACTGCTGGTTCATTTCCTGATTAGTCCAAAGACCATCTCCTTCAACAGATGCATGGCCCAGCTCTGTATCTCTTTGACCTTTGGCAGCATTGAGTTTATCCTGTTGGCAGCCATGGCTTATGACAGATATGTGGCTGTTTGCTATCCCCTGCATTATAAAGTCATCATGAATAGGACAGTGTGTATTCAGTTGGCACTAGCTTCCTGGATTGGTGGCTTCCTCAATGCTCTAGTCCAAACTGGGTTCACCATGCGCCTTCACTTCTGCACTTTCAACATCATCAACCACTTTGCTTGTGAAGTCCTGGGTGTTATCAAGTTAGCTTGCTCTGAGACCTTTATCAATGAGATCATGCTTATGGTGGCAGGGGTCATTGTGCTACTCATCCCCTGCATCTTGATAATGCTTTCTTACGTGTATATAATCCGTGCTATCCTACGCATCCACTCTTCAGAAGGTCGGCACAGAGCCTTCTCCACATGTTCCTCTCACCTGACTGTCGTCACCTTCTGCTATGGAACAGCTGCATTTGCTTATATGAACCCCAGAACAAACACTTCACCCAACCAAGACAAGATGTTGGCTTTCGTATATGCCGTGGTCACTCCAATGCTTAATCCTATCATCTATAGTTTAAGGAACAAGGAAGTCAAAGGAGCCTTGGCTAAAGCAGTAAGGAAAAACGTCCCCACGGAAAGCTAAAGAACCATTTGTAAAAATTTATATAGCAGCATTAAAATATGTACAATGGTTATCAGATATTTAACTGATACAAGTTCAAAGTCAAATATAAGCTCTATCTGCTCTTGCCTTTGGGAGGTTGGGGACTGATTTACATATACATGCACAACTCTTAATGAGTCCACACAATGACTGGCAATTGAATGTTAACATCTGAACTCATTGGAAAGCATGATGTTGATATAATAGAATCATAGAATTGTAAGCTGGAAGGAAGCACAAGGCTCATGTGGTCCAACCCTTTGCAATACAGGCAGAAATCTTTCACCCAAAATCGGACTTGATATAAGCAATGCGTGGTGCAAGATTCCAGGAATACACCCAGGGTTCATGTTTCCTTCAGGAATGAGGCACAGTGGAGAATGTGGTGTTTTTATTATATATGGTTTATTTACATATAAAGTGGTACCTCGGGTTACATACGCTTCAGGTTACATACACTTCAGGTTACACACTCCGCTAACCCAGAAATAGTGCTTCAGGTTAAGAACTTTGCTTCAGGATGAGAACAGAAATCGTGCTCTGGCAGTGCAGCGGCTAAAGTGGTGCTTCAGGTTAAGAACAGTTTCAGGTTAAGAACAGACCTCCAGAACGAATTAAGTACTTAACCTGAGGTACCACTGTATATACTGTATATATACAGTATATATACAGCCTGTGACAGATGGATTCACAGCATCGCCACTCCAAAAGGTTGTTTTTCTCCCATAGCCACAGCCTTGGATTCAAACAGACATCAGGCATTGCTCTTGCCTCTGTCTTCTCCCAACTTGCTGCTTTATATTGGGTTCAAATCACTGCAACTTTCAACTGTAAACTCTGACTCTGTCTTTCTAACTATTCATGTGTTGCCATTTCTCACAGAGGCGTTGCTGGTGGGAGTGGATGGGAGTTGTAGTTCAATCAGAACAATGTCACTCTGCTGACAGGGGACAACATAGTATCCTAAGAACTCAGTAGCCATCAATATTAAGGGAAAGATTGTTGGATTGCACTGTGGGTGAGCGAGTAAATAAACACACTGCCTTGATCTTGACTTTCCTGAATATTGTGCAAACTGTAGATTAGTGAAGTACTGAGAATTAGTGAAGTACTGAGAATTAGTGAAGTACTGAGAATTATGTTACAGATCCAAATCACCCATAATTTCCCAGCCAGATCTAAAGTTAGCAGAGTTACCAAGGAGAGAGTGACTAATTTTATATAAAATATTTTTTATTAATATTCAATTAATAACATTCCAATTAATAACAAATCAAACCTTGCCACATCATAATACAAACAATAAAGCCAATTATACATTCCAAATTAATTTTTTTAAGAGGGCTTCCCATGTTCTGGCTGTTGGGAGAAAGATTCTTTCCCTTGTTCCTGCTTCCTTCTCTGTTGTTTTCCCCCAGTTTCATAATTCTGATCTTAACCCATTGTCGTATCCTCACAATCACTGGTATGTGACTTTCTATCGTGTTTAACAAACCCATATGTAAGAGGCATTTTATTTTGTGTCAGTGGCGTAGCGTGGGGGGTGCAGGGGGGGGGGCGGCCACACCGGGCGCAACATCTGGGGTTAGGGCAAATCCACAGGTTAGGGGGCGCAAATCCACGGGTTGGGGGTGCAAATCCATGCGTTAGGGGGCGCAAATTACTTGCCTTGCCCCGGGTGCTGACAACTCACGCTACGCCACTGTTTTGTGTTGTTATCCGTCGATTGATTTTCAGTGCAGTCCCCTCCAGTGCCCCCCCTTCATTCCAGAGTCTTATCTTCAAGGGCTCTGGGCTCTCTTCCAGCTCTTCTTCATTTAATAAGATTTATGGCACAGCAATTTTCAGTTTTTTAAAGTGGGATCATCTTAATAGTTGACCCTGGTTGTGGGCAGGCCCTCAACCTGCCCCCCCCGGTGTGGGTAGAGCTATCACCCTCACGCCAGGGTGGCACCATGATCACCCAGGGCTATTGCCCAATCAATTTGAAGAGCTGATTATGGGGGAATGTATAAAAGCAGCAGTGTGACGTGTGCCAAGCACCTGCTTCATGCTGCTGAATACCCACCCATCCTTTGGCCTTGCTTTGGACTTCAGTTGGTTGCCCGTCTTGGGTCGGGGACCGGGTATGAATTTTTCCATTTGGCGAATTGGCATGGGCCACTTGGTTTTTGCCTACCTCTTAGCAATTTTCACAACTTTGTAAGGTTTGGTGGTTAGGCATTGGCTTATTGTTGAGTGGAGGAGGGGTGGTCGGCCATCACCTGACCCTCCATGGTTCAAGGGTATTCTGTTAAAGGAATCCAGGGCCTGGATCTTGTCTGAAGTTCACTTGAGGGGCTAGGGCCATGCCAGGCCTCTGGGAACACCAGGGGAGATGCAGATGGGTTCCCCCGAAGCAGTCTCCCTTTGGGTGGTTTACCCTTACAGACTTCCTGCAAAGGGGGCAGGAGTCAGATATTGTCTTTTGCCAATGCCTAAGCCAATACTGCTCTCATTTCCTGTAATCAATAAAGTTGTGGCCAAAAAAATTCCCCAATGACCTTAAACAAAACGTCTGTGTCTGTGTGAATTTCTTTATGCTAATGGGGGGTTGGCTTGAGGGTCTTGCCACGCAACAAGCTGATGTTCCAAATATGAGTCTTCCATAGAAAAGCAGTGCCGTAGGGTATATTTCACAATCAGTAATTATTTGGTTCCTCTAGAATTCAAGCTTGCTCCTGCCCCAGGCCCTAGAGGAAGCTTGCAAAGATCAAAGATTCACCCTCACTTTCACATTAATTCATATATAACAATAATCCATGCAAGCAAATGCAGTTTTGTGTGTGAAATATGCCCCAATTATAATCCATCGATTGTCTTCAGCTCCCTGTGAGGGGAGGCAGTTTCTTTTTCTCCTGTGCCACAGCCTGTGTCATTTTCTCAACCCGTGCCGCATACATATCTGATCTTGGTTTTGCCAGTTCTAATTGGGGCTCTCCACAGAGGACCGCACGGCCAAGCATCAAATTCTCTAGTTTTACAGTTTCTCCTGCATTCCGTTTAGATAATTGATTCTTTCTTAGTGAAGCTCACCAAATCATGAAATAGCAAATGTAGAAAAAGAAACAGCCGCTCACCCCACTTAAATTGAAGCACAACAATGAAAGACCCTTTCAGATCAAAGCCTTGGCACCCAGTGACTGATTTATTTAGCAGGTCTTTTTTATCTCCTTCTTTCCAGAACACGCCTGTTTCTTAGTCTAAATTTTAATAATTTTTTGAAGAAGAGGGATCCTCCTGCTCATTGAGATGACTCTGGAGAGTTTCCAATTCATGCAGTGCTCAGCACCCAGCATCCCTGACCTGCATTCTGTAAAGAGTGGCAGTTATTGGATGACCCGCGGGTGACAAAGGAGAGGGTGACTAATACTCACTATAATAAATATGTAGTATAGACCTGCAGATTAAAACAGAGTTTGAAGAAGTGAGCATAGTAGATACCCTTTAAAGATTTTGTGGTTTCCCGGGAGAGGATCAAATGGAATAAATTCCAGGAGTGTTTGGATTAAGGGGGCTTGTACACTGAATGCATAATCTCTCTTCCAAGTTGTAATATGGAAGAGACTCAGCTGACTTTCCCCATTGCTTTGGCCAAAGCTCCTTTAACGTCTTTATTTCTCAGACTATAAATGATAGGGTTCAGCATGGGAGAGACCAGAGCATAGAAAACTGAGGCTCTCTTTTCCTGGTCAGCCACATGGCTGGACTGGGGCTGCAAGTAGGTGAAGCCAATGGTGCTGTAGAACAATGTGACAACAGTGAGGTGGGTAGCACAGGTGGAGAAAGCCTGTTGCCGTCCCCTTGCTGAGTGCATGCTGAGTACCACCCTGGCAATGTGGATGTAAGAGATCACTATAAAAGTGAAAGGGAAAATGAGCACAATGACACTCAGGGCAAAGATGAGGACTTTTACTATATAGGTGTCCATGCAAGCCAGCTGCAACACAGCAGGCTCCTCACAAAAGAAATGGTTGATCTGGTTGGGCCCACAGAAGGGAAAATTTATGGTGACAACTGTCAGTGCTGCAGCATTGAAGAATCCACCTAACCAACAGGCTCCTGCCATCTGGATACACACTTGCATCCTCATGATGGTTGGGTACCGCAGTGGTTGACATATGGCCACGTAGCGGTCATATGCCATGAGAGCCAGGATGAAGCACTCAGTCATCCCACAAGACAGAGTCAGGTTGAGTTGGGCCATGCATCTACTGAAGGTAATGATATTTATCCCAGAGGCCAGGTGGACAAGCATCTGAGGGACAGTAATGATTGTGAAGAGCATGTCTAGAAAAGAGAGGTTACCAATGAAAAAGTACATGGCTGTATGAAGGCGTGAGTCAACCCACACCAAGTAGATGATGAGGCTGTTCCCAAACATGGTAGCCAGAATTACAGCTGAGCAGAGCACCAAGAGGACTTGCTGCAATATGGGGTGAGTGGTGAAGCCAAGAAGAATGAATTCATTCACTGATGTCCAATTCTGTCTCCACATCTTTCTCATCAGATACCATCTGCAATGATAAAAGTAACTGTGATGACAGGAAATGCTATTTTCAATGCAACACACCTAACCAAGTTGATATCACACAACACGTATTTCTTGAGAGCTTTTGGTCTAAGTGGCTGAAGTCTCTGCTTCTTTTTCACTGCCTCTGGTTCCTATATTTCTCAGCTATTTCTCGTGGCTTCTAATGGTCCTGGCTGTCATCTTTGCTCATCACACTACAAGCTCGTGTATAACTCAGCTCTATACTTTATCCATTTATGGGTATTGAACAGATTTTTTTAAAATAGATCACAGTTTCAAATGGGAAAGAAGGAGAGAAATGTGCCACGAAACCTATGGCTCAGGGCTGCAATACCTCAAGTACTACCAATCCCCACTCCCAAGATTCTGTGATCATAATCAGAGGCCCTTATATTTTTAGACATCTTCCACCTGACATCTAGTTCTGTGCATAGAAAATTGGAAACGCATTCAGGCTATAATGCTATACAACAATTACCTAGGAGTGCATCCCACTGAACCTTCTTGGTAGTAGCACCCTCCCTGTGGAATGCCCTCCCATCAGATGTCAAGGAGATAAGTAACTATACAACTTTTAGAAGACACCTGAAGGCAGTCCTATATAGGAAAGTTTTAAACACTTACTCTTTTATTACTATTTGGATATGCTGAAAGCTGCCCAGAGTGGTTGGGGCAGCCCAGTCATATGGGTGGGGTTCTACTACTACTGCTAAATTATTTCAAGGTCATCAGTTTTAAAAGTCCTTCACTGCAATCTGTAGTTATACTGCTGTTACTCAGTTTAATTAATCCCCCCTTTTTTGCCCATTATGAGAACTTAGCCAAATAGATACCTGCTCCTTTTAGACATTGTCTACTTGTACATATGGTGAAAGTAAAAATGTAATTTGACCATGCAAAGCCACCTATGGGATTTACCTGCCGTTTTTGTAATATCCATTCCAGCCACTGTCTGTTTCTTAAAATGCTGATCCCCTTTGCAGAATTTAATAGCCACAGTCACATATAAGGTGCCAATAATACCCCATGTCTTTTAAATATCTGAGTACATATAAAAAAAATTCACATGAAAATTCTGACAAAGAAAAAGGGAAATGTTGTCCCATTAAAAAGAAACCAAAGGTAAAAATAGCACAATACCTTTTGTTGTTTAGTCGTTTAGTCGTGTCCTACTCTTCGTGACCCCATGGACCAGAGCACGCCAGGCACTTCTGTCTTCTACTGCCTCCCGCAGGATCACTCCCCTTCATGGATCACTGCCTTGCCATGGCAAAGGGGCTTGAATAACTCAGAGAAGCTATGAACTACGCCGAGCAGGGCACCCAAGATGAACAGGTCATAGTGGAGAGTTTTGACCAAACGTGATCCACCTGGAGGAGGAACTGGCAAGCCACTCTAGTATCCCTGCCAAGAAAACTCCATGGACAAAGACAATACCTTTAGTAACAGCAACTAAAAGTCACAAAATATCCTGTAAGAAAACTGAATACATGATGGTTAGGAAATTAATTAAATCTACTATTCGTCACACAATCTGAAATAAAACCTTTCTGCAGAGAAACATATATGACTTAAAATGAACCTTTAAAGCTGAATAGCACTGACAATATCTTCTGTAGTCTAATCAAGGGAAAGTAAATTCTTTGTGGAGTTCTCACCTGGTTAATATATATTTTCCTTGGGGATAAGCAGCAGGAAAATGAAGTTAAGTTTTCAAAATATAAACTTGGCTGAAGAGGACAAATCTTGAAGGGAGTTAAAAAATACCATATTTTTCGCCCCATAGGGCGCACCTAGGTGTGTTTTTTTTTGGGGGGGGGAATAAAGAAAAAAAATTATTTTCCCCCCCCCAGGCATGGGGCTGGGGCGGGGGAAGCCCAAGCTTCCCCCGACCCCAGCCCCCAGAACAGGCTGCTATCCGCAAGCCTAGGGAGCCTGGCGGAAAGTCGCGCCGGTCTCCCCAGGCTTGCGGATATCTGCCCGAAGCCTGGGGCACACTGCTCGGCGCGCCCCAGGCTTCGGGATGCAGGCAGCTCTCTGCAAGCCTGCATAAATAAAGTACCTTGGCTTAAATACATGCAGTTTAAGACTGAATACCTTGTTTCTTCTTTTACTTTCTTTTTTAATGGAGTGCCTTACATATTAAATATAAAAGAGACCTCCGGGTACAGGGCGGTATATAAATTCATATATATATATGTGTGTGTGTGTGTGTGTGTGTGTGTGTGTGTGTGTGTATGGCAGGACTTTGATCTCCAAGCAAACTGAAGTCAAGAGACTGCATGTATGGTAGGGATCACTTGCAGGCAAAAGTGAAAGGTTCTAGTATATGTTCCCTACAGGATTCATCCGAAGCCAGAACTGAATCAGATTGATTCGTAATGATCTGGCCTTTGACCAAGGCTGGAACTACATTGATCTGTAAATATGTTATGAAAAATAATGTTATATAGTGCTCAATGCATTCTTTCATTGATGGCTGATCCCTGCTCTACAGCACCCTCTGGTGTCACATTTTAATAACACATTTTTAACATTATTAAGGATTCCTATTAATTATGACAGTATAATGCAGCGGGTTGCAAATAGAGACAAAGCAATCGTATGCCATAACTAATAATATGACACACTCTAGGCTCCCAAAGAAGACGGCACAATATATTTGTGCCCTTCATTCAAAAAAGGAGATAGCCTTTGTCTCAGAGAGAAGGTCCACAAGCAACTTAGGGACAATAGCTGATGTGAACTCAACTTCTGCCAAGGACAGGTTTTGGAGGAAGTAGTACATAGGGCTGTGCAAGATGGGGTCCAGCTTGTTAGCAGAATTATGAATATGTTTCCTATCAAAGTCACTAGATAGAATACAGTACAAGAAACAGAACGAAGAGGAGGGCCTGAAGCTGTCCCAGATTGGCAAACCCAAAAAGAATGAACTCATTGAACATAGTCTGGTTAGGTCAGCTCATTAAAAAATTAAACTGCAATCCCGGGTAACAGTACACAGAAGCGCAATACCAATAACTCCACTTTCCAACTGGAAGCAAAATCCATTCTTCTCAATAACTATGATTGTCTTAGTTGCTTTGACAGATGACATCTGACATTTTTCATGATTCTATTTCATTGATGATTTTATAAGCAGAAGTTATCAAACATTTTTATTCCGTTATTCCAACTTGGAAATGTTCCTTTATCTGTACTTATCAGGCTTCCATTTAGGAGCTGAGTAGTTCAAAACATCTGGAAAACAAAATAGTTCAACAAATTGTATTCCTGTTAGAGTTCAAAGCACGTAGTCCATAATCTAGGGGCAGTAAACCAACATCCTGCAAACTAATTATTGTTGAATTTCAGTAATGAGTATTTATATGGCTCAGTAATGGACATTGGCTTCACAGCAACACCCGATGAAAGTTGCCATTGATGAAACGAAATATAGTTCTCTATTTGTAACTTCTGTCTTTATTTAAAAATAAATAAATACTAAAGCATCAGCCTTGGATTTTTAGAGACCAAAATTCTTTATGAAAAGCTAATTACACAGCTAATTATATATACCCAGGAACAAAAGTCAGAGGAAAAATGTGGCATCAGTAGAGGCCATGGAACATCAACAGTCATTATCCCCATTGGTGATTCCCAAAGGGATATTCCTAGTCCAGGCTACCAATGGGAGCAGACAATTGTTCACTATGAGTTTCCAGTAGCATGAATGAATTCTAAAATCAAACGGAGTTCTGGTGCATTATAAGTCTTCTGTCCCATGAGAATTAGACACAAGGAATGTATCCCAATTAATATGTTCCCCAGATTGTATTGTATTGTATTGTATTGTATTGTAGTAACCATATTATGTGAACAGATCTTTACACCAGATCACTGAAAGAGAAAATTTGGGGCTTAGTGGATAAATTTTGGGGCTGAGTGGATAAATTTTGGGGCTGAGTGGATAAACTTGATCATGGCCTACTTCCTTGAAAAAGGCTTAGAACCTGAAAGTTTCATTGTTTACTTCTGAACATTGATCAACAGTAACTTAAAGTTACTGTTTCAGTAACTTAAAGAGACTGTGGAAACTACACATGAAACCGTTTATGTTTGGAAATGTTCTGAATGACAACAAAACTATGACTGGAGTACACATGGACTCTGCGGTATTCCAGTATGTTGCTAGCCATTTACCCCCTGACACAACAAATTTCACTGTGCTTTAGATGATGGCATCAGAGGTGGCTTCAGTGTGGACATGTACTCGTTCGGTTCATACCCTCCCCACCACACACTTTATCTTGAAGAGCTGTCAAGAGGGCAGTTCTGGATTTGAACTGTCAAATATAAAAATTATGATGAACCATAACAAGAGAGCTTGAAGTTGCCAATCAAAAACACCTGGATAGCACACATCACCTAGTGTCCTCCCCAAAATGATGAGATGTCATGTTTCTATTTACGTTTTAGTGACAATGCATTAATTTGCATCTATACATATTAATAACCATATGCAAATTTTATGCAGATTTGTGCTATTTTCTCCCCCTCCCATGATGAATTATTATTATTAACAGTCCAAAAGTGTCCGCCTCAAATTGTCACCACTTCAATTCTGCTCAATACAATTGGTTCAAAGGTGCTTGCATCATCAAACACATTGCTTCAAATTCTGCCCCTTCCCCCAACAGGCATCCCTTTTCTGATCTCTAATAGTGTGAATGAAGAAATGAGGTAATGTAGATTTGGAACTAGTAGAAACCTGTCCTAGTTCTGTTTATTCTACTAGGAAACAAACGTATCCCCAAATGATACATTTACCTTTGGGGACTAAGGTGATACAGCATTCTGCTCCTTTAAAAATATATAGCACATTTCTAATTAAATATGAAGGTGAGGGCAGCCTCCATATCCTTAATTCCTGCTAAGAAACGCAAAGTATAACTACCATAAGAAATAATTTCCGAAGCTTTTATGTCAGTAAGGGATTAATTATCCTATTCACTAGTAGTTTAACAGAACTATGGAAATTCAAAAGTATGAACAAGATTTAGAACTCTAAAGATAATGTAAATCAAGGCCTGCAAGGACTTTTTAATAGTGTTGTCTTTATATTCTCAAGTGAAGAATGGCTTGGAAATTATGCTCTAAATAATCACAGTGACTGAGGTGACCAAGCAGCGCCTGCTTTGCTAACACAGAACTTTCTTTCACATTTAAGAGGTAGGTGAGAATTGCTTGATTGTGAAGGGTATCATAGCCCCTAGGAGTTGGCTCCAATGGTATGAAAGGAGAAGTACAAGTGCACAAATAATTTAGATTCTCTTATTGCCTATTTTCAGGTTTTAGTAGAATGGGGTTGGCTCTCTTTTTCTCTCACTTGGAACTGTATTGTCTTCACTTACAAATGAGTGGCATCCCTGTTTCCACTGGATGCACAGTGTGTAAGTCCCCTTCAGCACAATTGGTCTTATCTCTGAGTAAACATGGATCGGATTGTAATGTTAATAGAGTTATCAAAGGGATGGGGAACCTGTGGCTCATAACGTTTTGTACTTTGACACATATCGGCCTTGACCAATGGCCATGCTGCCTTGTGCTGAGGGCAGTTGAAGTCACATCTGAAGGGGTGCCTGTTCCTCATCTGCAAATGATCTCATAGCAATGTACAGTAGCTGATTTGTGATTAGGTGTGCTGATGAATATTAACACTGAAAGAGTAGTTAGGGTGACCAGATGCAAAATAAGACAGCAATACTGAGCCTCTAATAGCAAGTAGACCTTCTTTTAATCTAGCAACAATTTTGCATGGCAATGAAAGATACAGGAACACTACCCTCCTTTGCAATAAGTTAAACTATTAATTTAAGCAATATTTTAGTTGGTCCTAGAGAAGTTGTTCGGTCCCAGCGCCTGCCAACCTAGCAGTTCGAAAGCACCCCTAAGTGCAAGTAGATAAATAGGTACCGCTTACTAGTGGGAAGGTAAACGGAGTTTCCGTGTGCGGCTCTGGCTCGCCAGAGCAGCGATGGCACGCTGGCCATGTGACCCGGAAGTGTCTCCAGACAGTGCTGGCCCCCGGCCTCTTGAGTGAGATGGGCGCACAACCCTAGAGTCTGTCAAGACTGGCCCGTACGGGCAGGGGTACCTTTACCTTTTAGAGAAGATGATGACGGAAGCCTCTGTGTCTCATCTCTCACTGAAATGAGTGCTGCTAGATCCAAGCTAATGGAGAGGCAGATAGATGTGCAGTATCACCACTTCCTTGGCTGCAACCACATAAAATATGGCCATGAATTGGGACATGTACTTTGCAAACTGTCTTTTTAGAGGAGGGTATATATCTTTTCAGTCCTTTCAGTTAAGACATTTTATTGTACAAAAGTAAATACATTTAAGGATTGATGGAAATTGATTTGTTTTTTGAACTATTTGCCTAAAATAAAAATCAACTTAAAGGTATTTATCTTCTTTTTTTAAAAATAGAAATGTTCAATGAAATTCAGTCTTGACAAAAATGAAAAGCTAAAAGAAGCGGTATAACAAATGACATGGAGAATATTAAGCATTTTTGGAAAAGCTAGCTCCCTACAACTGTTATATAAATGTTAGGCTTTAGAATAAACTTTGAATTGTAACTTTAAATTATGACAAGCAAATGTAAAACACTAAGGCAACATGATGTAAATTAAAGCATAAGGATGAAGTTTGAAGTTTGTATTTTGAATATGTGAAAAAAGAATTGATTGATTGAAGTGGGACATTAAAAAGTTATTATCTGGTCACCTCCACATTATCCTAATCCACCCCAGCCAAACAGATCACGGGATTGGGGTTGCACTGTAAATCAATTTAATAGAACCAGTGCAAAATGTATTAAATAGCTATTAATCTCTTTGTTTGTTGCTTTGCCTTCAGTATATAATCCAATCCAATAATCTTGAAGAAATGAAGTGGAAAAACCAAACAAGTGTGATGGAATTTATCCTCGTTGGTTTTTCAACCATGCCAAATATAGAGCTGTTTTTGTTTCCCCTAGTCTTGATGATGTACATTGTGACAGTGACTGGGAACGTCCTCATCATTGTGGTTGTCATGATAGATCCAGCTCTTCAATCTCCAATGTACTTCTTCCTGAGGAACTTGTCCTTCATTGAGATCTGCTTCACTTTAGACACAATCCCTAAAATGCTAGTCAACCTTCTGCTGAAGCATAAAAGTATTTCTTACATCGGCTGTGCCATTCAAATGTCTGGCTTCTTCTATTTTGGATGTGCTGAGTGTTTCATTTTAGCTGCCATGTCCTATGACCGCTATGTTGCTATCTGTAATCCCTTGCACTATGCCACTGTCATGAACAGGAATTTCTGCCACAAGTTGCTGGGTGGGGTGTGGGTCATTGGCATTCCCGTATCACTCTTGCAGGCAGCTTGGATCTTTAGTCTCCCCTTTTGTGGACCCAAAGAGGTCAATCACTTTTTCTGTGATGTGCCACCAGTACTGAAGTTAGTTTGTGCTGATACTTACTTATTTGAAATGCAAGCCATTGCCTCTACGCTCTTGTTCCTCATGTTTCCTTTTGTACTCATCCTGATCTCCTACATACGCATCATTACCACCATCCTCAGAATATCTTCAGCAGAGGGCAGACACAAAGCCTTCTCCACTTGCTCATCTCATCTCATTGTGGTGACATTGTTCTATGGAAGTGGGAGCATTGTCTATCTGAGACCCAACTCCAACTATTCCCCAGAAGTAAAAAAAATGCTGTCTCTATTTTATGCAGTCCTCACACCCATGCTAAACCCCATTATCTACACTCTGAGGAACCGTGAAGTGAAGGAAGCCATGAAGAGAATTCTTGGTCAGAAAATCTTCTCATAGACTACAAAGATGTGTTACGGACAACATGGAGATTTCCTAATGTCAGTTGAGGAACAGATATTGATATAGTCCTGGCTGTTAGAAAAAAGAAATATGCAGGCAGTTCCTTTAGACAACAGACAGAAACAATTTTGGAAGCAGTCAGTTGCAGCTCATACTGTATAGCACCATAGAAACTGTTTTTGACATAACTGTCACAAAGGGCTACCATATGTCCTTTTTCCCCAGGACTTTTTGCTCTTCAAAATATGGCAACCCTACCAGGGACTGCATACAACCTGTAACCTACATTTTCACTACAGCTAGTCTATTTTTTATATAACAAAAGTAATAATGATCTAATTATGTAAATGAATAAACATGTTAAACTGTGTAATGGTGTGGAAAATGTCCCTTTGCACTGCAGAAATGCATGCAGACTGCATAAGCCTGCTATGTTTTGTGGTTTCTTAATTGATATATTTTATAAAGGAGCATAAAAGGTAAAGGTACCCCTGCCCATACGGGCCAGTCTTGCCAGACTCTAGGGTAGTGCGCTCATCTCACTCTATAGGCCGGGAGCCAGCGCTGTCCGCAGACACTTCCGGGTCACATGGCCAGCGTGACAAGCTATATCTGGCGAGCCAGCGCAGCACACGGAACGGCGTTTACCTTCCCGCTGGTAAGCGGTCCCTATTTATCTACTTGCACCCGGGGGTGCTTTCGAACTGCTACGTTGGCAGGCTCTGGGACCGAGCAACGGGAGCGCACCCCGCTGCGGGGATTCGAACCGCCGACCTTTCGATCGGCAAGTCCTAGGCGCTGAGGCTTTAACCCACAGCGCCACCCGCGTCCCTCATAAAGGAGCATACTTGTATTTAAATTACTATACTTGTCATAACTCTTTAGCTTAAAAAACACAGAGGACAGCTAACGTGCTCTTCCAGATGACTCTTTACCTAGTGCACCATCAAATATCAGCTCTCTGCTAGGCTTCTGTTTCTTTTTTTCTTTAGTGCTGCAACTGGTGGCAACTGGTCTGGGGCCACAGTGGCAGAGCGCCAGAGGTAAGGCGGCAGCTGGCAGCAAGGGGACGAAGACTGGGCAGCAGTGGGCAGCATGTCACAATGGCGGTGAAGGGTGGCGGTGATGGGAGGGTGCCAGGCACCCAGAACAACATTTTGTGGGTGCCCAGCCCCCTAGGGCCCTCTGGAGTTGGCACAAGTGCCAGGCTCTAAGGGAGCCTGTTGCAGGGGCACCTGGTCATGCCCCCTCAAAAAATGTGCCTGGGGTCACAGCCCCCCCCCCCACTATGCCACTGATTCATGGGGAGGTTCCACTCAGCATTACCTGCCACTCCCTGCCACCTTTTTCCTGAGCTGCCAGTGTCTCCTAGCAAGCAGGGAATGCCCTGCCCTGGCATGGCTGCCCATCTCCAAGGTGACTGGCAGAAGTATGGAAGCTGAGCAGGGAGTGTTAGCCTGGCAGCGTTCCAGCACTGATAGTCCATAAAGTACTTCATGGTTATGGAAGCATTTCACAACCTAAAGAGCCACTGGCAGCAGGGCATGCCTTATCCTCCTCCCTGCTGGCTTCCTTTGGGGAACATATAATGCTGTATATGAGACTTCATTTTTCTCCTGTCATGTTCCCCACATGATTCTCCACCACCCATGAGCAACTACTTTATGGACAGCCCCTCTAGGTGAGGAAGGCTCCTCCCTGCCCTGAAGGATCCACATTGCTCTCATGTAAGTCATGTGACTTTCATGGAGAGTGCACCCCCAAAAGACGTGCATCCCAATTTCCCTCTGCAGGATGTTAGAGGGCATGTCATAGGGCAGTGGTGGCGGACCTATGGCACCTATGGCACATTCTGAGTGCCCTCTCTGTGGGCACGTGCGCTGTCATCCCAGCAGGGCCGTAATTGTCAGGAGTTCAGCTTACACTCGAGTAGGACCCTCGCAGAGACACATGCCCAACTGGCATGTTCCCTCCCTCCTGGTTGATCGTTCGGGAGCTTCATAAGCTTTCTTCAGCCTGAACATCGCAGCAACCGATGCCAACCGAGACCAGCACACTTAGAGATCCGCAAAGTTTGCGCACTTTGTGTGACAGACCTCAGCAACTCAGTATTTGGGCTAATCTACTTTATTTACTTATAAACACACACAGAGCACTGCAGCATGGCTCCCCCTCTCTCTAGCATCAGACAGGAAAGAGAAAAAGAACAAAGGGCAATAGTCCCACTTCACGGAACACAGTAACACAAATATCCTGTCTCCATCACTTCCCACTCTGTGGAGTCAAAACATGTGATAGACATTAATCCCACGCAGACCTCACTGACTGCAATGATGGAGCAGGAATTCTAACAATAACTTCTGTGCCAGTGGCAGAGGAGGAGGAGGAGGAGAGGAGGGCTCGCACGCACTGTCCAAAGCCTGTGGTACCAGGGCCTGGCGAGCGAGCGAGGGGCTGAGCAGGCATTGACTTTTGATGCGCCAGGGCCTCCCGCCAGTCTGTTTTTCCTCCTCAGGAGTAAGCCACCTTGAGTTCAGCAGGGCTTAACTCCCAGGTCAGTAAGCATATAAAGATGGCAGCCTAAGAAGGGGCTGTTGGGTTTACATGTTCACTGGGCTTTCCTGCAGAAGCCAACAGAGAAATTCATTCTGTGGAGGCTGTGATCAAATGACAGCTGAAGAAATGGCAAATAACAACTTATTATTATTATTATTATTATTATTATTATTATTATTACCCTGCCCACCTGGCTGGGTTTATTTCTTTATTTATATTTATTTGTACGTGCACACACAGACAATCATTATTATATCATATTAAGAATTGGGAGAGGGTGGCTTTTAGTACAGCCCTCCAGTGTACACTAGTGGCCAAAATTGTGAAACCTTCTGAAAAAAACGTATTTCCGTGGTTTGATGGCTCATAAAACCACTTTGTCTGGGAGTAATACCAGTGCTTTTTTTTCTGTGGGGACGCACGGGGACGCATACCCCTAAACATTTTGTAAATTTAACGGGAGAAGAAATTCACTGTATTTATTCTTCCTGATTTGAACTGTATTTATTTTTCCCCGGTGGTGATTTCCTTGACTCAAAATGAGACTTTTTTTAGAAGGAAAAAAAAAAGCACTGAGTTATACCATAAAATTATATATCAATGGAAAGAATAATTTAATGAAGAATGTAATGCAATAACTTTTATGAAGGATTATTTATTACAACAGCAGTTACAAAGAAGAAAAGTGAAAAACAGAAAAAAGGGATATACTGGTTAAATTGCCATGTTGGCACTTTGCGATAAATAAGTGAGTTTTGGGTTGCAGTTTGGGCACTCAGTCTCTAAAAGGTTTGCCATCACTGTAGTAGTGGGTCTCCTAACAACTTTCAAAACTCTTAATAAGCTACATCTCAAATGATTATTTGGGGTAAATCGGGATTGTTTTAAATTTATACTGCATACTTACTAGTCATTGAATATGATTTATGTTAGTCTGATACAACTCCATCTTAAAGCTATTTTCATTGTATTGTGGTTATTTTTATTACATCTTTTTACAATTTCAAGGAATTTTTGCATGTTTTTATGTATCTCCACCCCCTCTCATATATCCCACTTTTTTGTAAGGGAAAACAGAACAGAAGGGGCAGGTTTCCATGATGTACACTGTACCTAGTTGTGATTCAATTAAGTATTTGCTGTTTGGGTCTGTGCTTTGAATGGCTAAGACTAAGTTATGCATGAACAACAACAACAAAATCCAATACTCTCCAGTGTGGTGTAGTGGTTAAGAGTGGTAGACTTGTAATCTGGGGAACCGGGTTCGCGTCTCCGCTCCTCCACGTGCAGCTGCTGAGTGACTTTGGGCTAGTCACACTTCTCTGAAGTCTCTCAGCCCTACTCACCTCACAGAGTGTTTGTTGTGGGGGAGGAAGGGAAAGGAGAATGTTAGCTGCTTTGAGACTCCTTCAGGTCGTGATAAAGCGGGATATCAAATCCAAACTCTCTTTTCATCTGTTCTTTGAATGGGGAACAATTGAGCTAGCTGTCTGTATGACAAAATCCAATTTCAGCATGCTGTTTACTAGGAGCAGGAACTGTCTTTTGTGCTTCTTTTAGACATCACTTTATACATTCTGGTCATGCTCAATCTGTGGAAATTATATAGTACCGGCAATCAAAAGTATACTAATTTATCTTTATTCCTTCCAAACATTATGATGAATGAATGATCATCTGTGAAAAAATAATTCTCTGTTCATGGTCTTGGTCACCATCCTCTTAATGGCACCATTTACTTCCTTATTCCTTAGGGCATAGATAATAGGGTTCAGCATGGGCGTGATGGTGGTGTACACTAAAGCCAAGTATTTGTCACTATCCTGAGCATTAAGTGATTTGGGCCTTAGATAAATCAAGCTGCCACTCCCATAGTACAGTGTCACCACCAAGACATGAGAAGAGCAGGTGGAGAAAGCTTTCTGACGCCCTTCTGAAGATGTCATCTTCAGGACATTGGAAATAATCAGAGAGTAGGACACAATGATAAGGGAAAAGGGGGTGAAAATAACTAGGATGGCAGCTGTAAAGAGCTGCATTTCATACAAAGAAGTGTCAATGCATGAAAGCTTGAGGAGTGGAGGGATATCACAGAAAAAATAATTAATTTTGTTTGATCCACAGAATGGCAGAGTGAAGACCCAAGCTGTCTGAAGCAGAGACACCAAGTTGCCCATAAACCACGAGAGGACAGTCAGTGAAAGGCAAACTTTCTGGTTCATGATGGTCATGTATCTCAGTGGTTTGCATATGGCCACGTAACGGTCATAGGCCATAAAAGCCAGGAGGAAGCATTCTGATGACGCTAAGAAAAGCAAGAAGAACATTTGTGTGGCACATCCAGTGTAGGAAATTCTCTTATTCTCTGATAGGAAATTAACCAGCATTAGGGGGAGGGTCACCGAAGAGCAGCAAATGTCCAGGAAAGACAAGACCTTCAGAAAGAAATACATTGGTGTGTGAAGTGATGGATCTGCTATGACCATGATGAAAATGAGCATGTTCCCCAACACTATTATTATGTAAACCAATAGAAACACAATGAACAAAAACAGTTGCAGGTCAGGATGATTCATTAAACCCAAGAGGACAAATCCATTCTCTCTTGTAGCATTCATTGCTCTTGTTTGACTCTTCTGGAAGAAGAAAAGAATGCAAAATGTGTTAATGGAAGCTTAAAAGAGAGCCAGTGTGGTGTAGTGGTTAAGAGCAGTAGTCTCGTAATCTGGGGAACCGGGTTCGCGTCTCCGCTCCTCCACATGCAGCTGCTGGGTGACCTTGGGCCAGTCACACTTCTTTGAAGTCTCTCAGCCCCACTCACCTTACAGAGTGTTTGTTGTGGGGGAGGAAGGGAAAAGGAGATTGTTAGCCGCTTTGAGACTCCTTAAAGGGAGTGAAAGGCGGGATATCAAATCCAAACTCTTCTTCTTCTTCTAAAATAACATAGGTAAAGGTAAAGGTAAGACTCTGGGGTTGCAGCGCTCATCTTGCTCTATAGGCCGAAGGAGCCGACGTTTGTCTGCAGACAGCTTCTGAGTTATATAGCCAGCTTGACTAAGCTGCTTCTGGTGAACCAGAGCAGCGCACAGAAACGCCATTTACCTTCCCACCAGAACAGTACCTATTTATCTACTTGCACTTGACGTGCTTTTGAACTGCTAGGTGGGCAGGAGCTGCGACCAAGCAACGGGAGCTCATCCCGTTGCAGGGATTTGAACTGCCGACCTTCCGACCGGCAAGCCCTAGGCTCTTTGGTTTAGACCACAGTGCCACCTGCATCCCTTAAAATAACATAGGAAGAAATAATTCCAATCACTGAAGCAGTAATAAAGTATTTGCATATTTACTGCTGACAGTAAAAGCAGCAAGAAAGCACTGTGAGATTGCATTTTGTTTAGTTAGTATTGTATGTAGTCATCAGACTGTTAGAAAGCAAAAGTTTCACATTCTTAGTCAACATGATGCCTTCATGATGTTTCAGACAAAATTCCTATTAGCCCCAGCCAGCATTGACATGCTTAGAGATTATAAGATTTGCTGTCCAACAGCATGTGGAAATGACAAGGTTTGGGAAGGCTGCTCTGGAGAACACAGGACAGAAACCATTTAGAGATGGCTTCTGCGAAAGAGATGACAGAAAACCACTGGATCTTTGAGAAGCCACATGTTAAAAATTATTTCTCTGAATAGCCACATCCAAAGATTTCATGGAACAATTGTCAAGATTAGCACATTAACGTTGCAACATCAGGGCTGTTTTAAATAGCTCTACTCTACGTAGCCTCAGTGATCACAGTGCAATTTGTTCACATGGAGTGAGTTATTGCATAGTGGGGCATTCTTTTCATATTAGCACAAAACTGCTGGAAGAAATAGCATTTCTGCTATTGTCATAAATATAACTTCAAGTGATCTAAATTAAGTTAAAAAAAACCAAAAAACCCAACAACAACCAGACAATACAGCACTGAATTTTGGTGGAAAAGATGAATTGCAGAATGTAATCACGGTTATTTTTAATGTTGCATAATCTGGCTGAAGTGATTTTTTGTGTGTGTGCCATTGTATTTCAATGGAAAAGATAAGTTCTCCCTCTGGAAACTGTTCCTAATAAATAAATTTTGGGAAGTAGTTATTTTTTAAAAATATATATTTTTTAAAAAAGTATGAACCTGGTCCACGCAAAATTAAAGGCTTTTCAGTCACATTTATTTCAAAAAGGGAGGCTTAAAGACCATGGTGATTCTGTCTTTGAAGTTACTGGCATACGGTGGTACTTAATACATGATTGTTTCCTTATACATTTTATCACAGAGAAGCCAACATGATAGCAATAGATTAATAAATCTCACTTTTACTTAGAAGGGTTATTGTGTATGCATTCATGCAGTATTAATTATTGTAGAAACCTTTTAAAGTTATAGACACATATTTGGGAGTAGGTCCCTTTGAACGTGTGGGACTTACTTCTGAGTAGACAGTAAACAGAACTGCATTGTAGATCAAGTTGAAGTCAAAATATAGTGGATCTTTCTATAGCGTAAAACAGTCTTGGTTCTTTCTCTTGTTAATTTTTTTGTAGTAAAGAGTCTCACTTACCAGCATAATGAACACAAATAAACACCAGTGCAGGAAATGCCAGCTGAAATTTCTTAGTGAAGCAAAATAAAATCTTGAAAGAGATGGAAACGTGGATGGGTCTGGTGGTTTTTCCACACCTAACTGTTCAAATGAAGAAGAAAATAATAATATAAAATAATTTTTCTAAAACAGGGGAATTTCCTTTCATTTCCAAGTACATTTCTGATTAAAAAATACTGAAGAGTGAACAATATTCAGTCTCTCTTACTCTCACCACTTTCCGCTCACAGATATCACCTGTCTATAGGATGTGCAGACTGATTTCAGAGGCATATCTCAGACTTCTGTGTGCCCCTAAGGAACAGGATTGTGAAGGAACCTTGGGGGTTTCTAATAAAGTTTACATCCTGTTCTCTATTACACAAACTTTTGTTTCATTTTCCAGCAATAAAAGTTAATTGAATAAGTTATAAAAGTTGTTCAATGACTTCCTCCCACTTTGAAATACCATTTTCAATTCCATTTGTCTTATTTACATTATAAGATCATTTCCTTCTCATTTGTTTCACAACGGTCATCTGCTGTAAGAAACTATGGTCAGTAGCCCATTTTGGCTCACCAATCAGTATCATTCTGGGGAGGTGGAGACTGAAATATGTGACTTCAATTGGATGCCTACAATGAGTCTGCAAATGTGCAACTGTATGTGCATAGGGGTCCCTTCACATGATAAGGAATCCCAATTGCATAAATTTAAGGATTCCTAATTGCATGAGTAGGGCCCCACAAGTGTACCTTTGTTCGAGCAACAGTCTAAACTCCATGCAAACTTTCAAATGAATATAGATACATTACAGTAGGCCCTGTTTTTGTGACCCTGCTTCTAACCCCTGCCCACCCCTTGACATGCAAATCAATGAACTCAACAAGGTAGAGTATTTTTTGTCATTTCATAGCACAAAAGTATTCTCACAGTCCCTTAGCTCCTATTATAGTGCATTAAGTCCAACTGAGCATAGCTCAGTGCTACTTGCAGAAGATCAAAATCTGTGGTATCAACCATTTAGAAAGCTTGGGCAACAAGTGATCACATATATCAGTCATCTGCAAAATCCCATCCACTAAAGGTAGGGAGGTAGCTATTTAAAGCTCATTGAGGTCATCATCAATGCCACCTTTCCCACTGAATTCTCTTGATTTTCCTCAATAATGCCAGAATGTGACTGAGAGAAAAAAAGGACACCAGATATTCAGGCTATCTTTCTTTTCTTCTTCTTCTTTTATTTTAAAACTAGGGAATGCCTGCTCACTCTGGTCACCAACCCCACCTACCCACCAAACCCTTTGACAACCCACATCCCTCCATACTTGGCCAATGCATGCTACTTTTACACCTGACTAAATGTCCTTTCCTTTACAAATCATCCACCCCTCCCCTATCCGGTCACACCTCATCACCCGCACAGCTTGCCCCCAAGCCTTCCCTCCCCTCCCCATTCACCACAACTGCTTTTATAAAAAGGTAGGAATTGTTCCCTTTCTGGTCTCTGGGAAGGTCATGGAAGGAGCCGTCCACCTTATAGAGGTATGGTTCTGGGTAGGGGAGGAATTCTTTGATTGTGAAGGGTATCATACACCCTTACTGTATTATCAGGTGCTGAATTAAGTATGAAACAGGGGTACCAACTTGAAGAAGATATTGTGGGGGCGCAGGTAAGCCCTGCCCCACATACTTGATCACATGACACACACTATTTGAATGGGAATGCCTATCAGCTTTGTGGGGGCCTGGCTGCCTCAAATCTTTTATTGTGGAGGCAGAAGCCCCCATAGCCCCTAGGAGTTGGCTCCAATGGTATGAAAGGAGAAGTACAAGTGGACAAATAAGTTAGATTCTCTTATTGCATATCTTAAGGTTTTAGTAGAATGGGGTTGGCTCTCTCTTTTTCTCTCACTTCGGACTGTATTGTCTTCACTTACAAATGAGTAGCAGCCCTGTTTCCACTGGATGCACAGTGTGTAAGTCCCCCTCAGCACAATTGGTCTTATCTCTGAGTAAACATGGCTCTGATTGTAATGTTAATAGAGATATCACAGGGATGGGGAGCCTGTGGCTCACCACATATTGGACTTTGACACATATCAGCCTTGACCAATGGCCATGCTGCCTTGTGCTGAGGGCAGTTGAAATCACATCTGAAGGTCTGCCTGTGCCTCATCTGCAAATGATCTCATAGCAATGTGCAGTAGCTGATTTGTGATTAGGTGTGCTGATGAATATTAACACTGAAAGAGTAGTTAGGGTGACCATATGCAAAATAAGACAGCAATAAAAAAGTAAAGGGACCCCTGACCATTAGGTCTAGTCGTGACCGACTCTGGGGTTGCAGCTCTTATCTCGCTTTATTGGCCAAAGGAGCCAACGTTTGTCCGCAGACAGTTTTTCTGGGTCATGTGGCCAGCATGACTAAGCCACCTCTGGCGAACCAGAGCAGCACATGGAAACGCCGGAGTGGTACTTATTTATCTACTTGCACTTTGATGTGTTTTCGAACTGCTAGGTTGGCAGGAGCAGGGACCGAGCCACTAGGGCCCCATGGAGTTGGCACAAGTGCCAGGTTCTGATAAGGGAGCCTGTTGCAGGGGCACCTGGTCATGCCCCCTCAAAAAAATGTGCCCGGAGTCACAGCCCCCCCCCCCCCACTATGCCACTGATTCATGGGGAGGTTCCACTCAGCATTACCTGATGCTCCCTGCCACCCTTTTCCTGAGCTGCCAGTGTCTCCTAGCAAGCAGGGAATGCCCTGCCCTGGCATGGCTGCCCATCTCCAAGGTGACTGGCAGAAGTATGGAAGCTGAGCAGGGAGTGTTTGCCTGGCAGGGATCCAGCACTGATAGTCCATTGCTCTCATGTAAGTCATGTGACTTGCATGGGGAGTGCAGCCCCAAAAGACGTGCGTCCCAATTTGCCTCTGCAGGATGTTAGAGGGCGTGGCATAGGGCGGTGGTGGCGGACCTATGGCACCTATGGCACACTCTGAGTGCCCTCTCTGTGGGCACTTGCGCTGTCACCCCAGCAGGGCTGTAGCTTCCATGCCAGTGGTGGGGGAAGAGGAGGAGAGGAGGGCTATCACACACCGTCCAAAGCCTGCAGTACCAGGCCCTGGCGAGCGAGCGAGCAAGCGAGGGACTGAGCAGGCATTGACTTTTGATGTGCCAGGGCCTCCCGCCAGTCTGTTTTTCCTACTTGGGAGTAAGCCACCTTGAGTTCAGCAGGGTTAACTCCCAGGTCAGTAAGCATATAAAGCTGGCAACCTAAGAAGGGGCTGCTGGGCTTTCCTGCAGAAGCCAACAGAGAAATTCATTCCGTACAGGCTGTGATCAAACGACAGCCGAAGAAATGGCAAACAACAACAACAACAACAACAACAACAACAACAACAACAACATAATAATAATAACCCTGACCACCTTGCTGGGATTATTTCCTTATCTGTATTTATTTGTATGTGCAAACACAGATAATCATTATTATATCATATTAAGAATTGGGAGAGGGTGGCTCTTAATACAGCCCTCCAGTGTACACTAGTGGCCAAAATTGTGGAACTCTCAAAACTCTTAATAAACTACAGCTCAAATGATTCTTTAGGGTAAATCAGGATTGCTTTAAATTTATACTACATACTTACTAGTCATTGAATATGATTTATGTTAGTCTGATACAACTCCATGTTTACAGCTATTTTAATTGTTTTGCAATTGCAGCTAAGAATACTATGTGGTTATTTTTATTACATCTTTTTACAATTTCAAGGAATTTTTGCATGTTTTTGTGTATCTCCACCCCCTCTCATATATCCCCCTTTTTTGTAAGGGAAAACTGAACAGAAGGGGCAGGTTTCCATGATGTACTCTGTACCTAGTTGTGATTCAATTAAGGATTTGCTGTTTGGGTCTGTGCTTTGAATGGCTAAGACTAAGTTATGCATAAACAACAACAAAATCCAGTACTCTCCTACTTGGGTCTGTTCTTTGAATGGGGAACAATTGAGCTAGCTGTCTGTATGACAAAATCCAATTTCAGCATGCTGTTTACCAGGAGCGGGAACTGTCCTTTGTGCTTCTTTTAGACACCACTTTATGCATTCTGGTCATGCTCAATCTGTGGAAATTATATAGTACCAGCAATTGAAGTATACTAACTTATCTTTATTGCTTCCAAACATTATGATGAATGAATGAATGATCATCTGTGAAAAAATAATTCTCTGTTCCTGGTCCTGGTCACCATCCTCTTAATAGCACCATTTACCTCCTTATTCCTTAGGGCATAGATAATAGGGTTCAGCATGGGCGTGATGGTGGTGTACACTAAAGCCAAGTATTTTTCACTATCCTGAGCATTAAGTGATTTGGGCCTTAGATAAATCAAGCTGCCACTCCCATAGTACAGGGTCACCACCAAGACATGAGAAGAGCAGGTGGAGAAAGCTTTCTGGCGCCCTTCCGAGGATGTCATCTTCAGGACATTGGAAATAATCAGAGAGTAGGACACAATGATAAGGGAAAAGGGGGTGAAAATAACTAGGATGGCAGCTGTAAAGAGCTGCATTTCATACAAAGAAGTGTCAATGCATGAAAGCTTCATGAGTGGTGGGATATCACAGAAAAAATAATTAATTTTGTTTGATCCACAGAATGGCAGAGTGAAGACCCAAGCTGTCTGAAGCAGAGACACCAAGTTGCCCATAAACCATGAGAGGACAGTCAGTGAAAGGCAAACTTTCTGGTTCATGATGATCATGTATCTCAGTGGTTTGCATATGGCCACGTAACGGTCATAGGCCATAAAAGCCAGGAGGAAGCATTCTGATGCCCCTAAGAAAAGCAAGAAGAACATTTGTGTGGCACATCCAGTGTAGGAAATTCGCTTGTTCTCTGATAGGAAATTAACCAGCATTAGGGGGAGGGTCACCGAAGAGTAGCAAATGTCCAGGAAAGACAAGACCTTCAGAAAGAAATACATTGGTGTGTGAAGTGATGGATCTGCTATGACTATGATGAAAATGAGCATGTTCCCCAACATTATTATTATGTAAACCAATAGAAAGAAAATGAACAAAAACAGCTGCAGGTCAGGATGATTCATTAAACCCAAGAGGACAAATCCATTCTCTCTTGTAGCATTCATGCTCTTGTTTCACTCTTCTGGAAGAAGAAAAGAATGCAAAATGTGTTAAAGAAAGCCTAAAATAACATAGGTAAGGGTAACCCTGACCATTAGGTCCAGTCAAGGACGACTCTGGGGTTGTGGTGCTCATCTCGCTCCCAGGCCGAGGGAGCCGGCGTTTGTCCATAGACAGCTTCTGGGTCATGTGGCCAGCATGATTAAGCTGCTTCTGGTGAACCAGAAATGCCGTTTACCTTCCCACTGGAGCAGTACCTATTTATCTACTTGCACTTGACGTGCTTTTGAATTGCTGGGTGGGCAGGAGCTTGGACTGAGCAACGGGAGCTCACCCCGTCACGGGGATTTGAACTGCCAACCTTCCAATTGGCAAGCCCCAGGCTCTGTGGTTTAGACCACAGCGCCACCGCCACCTGCGTCCCTTAAAATAACTTAGGAAGAAATAATTCCAATCAATGAAGCAGTAATAAAGTATTTGCATATTTACTGCTGACAGTAAAAGCAGCAAGAAAGCACTGTGAGATTGCATTTTATTTAGTATTGTATGTAGTCTTCAAACTGTCACAAACCAAAAGTTTCACAATCTTAGTCAACATGATGCCTTCATGATGTTTCAGACAAAATTCCTATTAGCCCCAGCCAGCATTGGCATGGTTAGAGATTATAAGATTTGCTGTCCAACAGCATGTGGAAATGACAAGGTTTGGGAAGGCTGCTCTGGAGAACACAGGACAGAAACCATTTAGAGATGGCTTCTGTGAAAGAGTTGACAGAAAACCACTCGAGCTTTGGGCAGCCACATGGTAACAAGTCGTTTCTCTGAATAGCCACATCCAAAGATTTCATGGAACAATTGTCAAGATTAGCACATTAACGTTGCAACATCAGGGCTGTTTTAAATAGCTCTACTCTACGTAGCCTCAGTGATCACAGTGCAATTTGTTCACATGGAGTGAGTTATTGCATAGTGGGGCATTCTTTTCATATTAGCACAAAACTGCTGGAAGAAATAACATTTCTGCTGTTGTGATAAATATAACTTCAAGTGATCTAAATTAAGTGAACAAAAAACAAAACAAAAACCCAACAACAACCAGACAATACAGCACTGAATTTTGGTGGAAAAGATTAATTGCAGAATGTAATGACTCTTATTTTTAATGTTGCATAATCTGGCTTTTTTTAGTGCCATTTTATTTCAATGGAAAAGATGTGTTCCCTTTGAAAACTGTTCCAAATAAATAAATTTGAAAGTAGTTATTTAAAATAAAAAAAAAAATTTAAAAGTATGAACATGGTCTACCCCAAATTAAAGGCTTTTCAGTCACACTTATTTCAACAAGGGAGGTTTAAAGACCATGGTGATTCTGTCTTTGAAGTTACTGCCATATGGTGGTGCTTAATACATGATTGTTTCCTTATACATTTTATCACTGAGAAACCAACATGATAGCAATAAATTAATAAATCTCACTCTTACATAGAAAGCTTATTGTGTAGGCATTCATGCAGTTTTAATTATCATATAAACATTTTAATCTTATACACACATACTTGAGTAGGTCCCTTTGAACGTGGTGGGACTTACTTCTGAGTAGACAGTAAATAGAACTGCATTGTAGATCAAGTTGAAGTCAAAATACAGTGGATCTTTCTATAGAGAAAAACAGTCTTGGTTCTTTCTCTTGTTAATTTTTTTGTAGTAAAGAGTCTCACTTACCAGCATAATGAACACAAATAAACACCAGTGCAGGAAATGCCAGCTGAAATTTCTTAGTGAAGCAAAATAAAATCTTGAAAGAGATGGAAACGTGGATGGGTCTGGTGGTTCTTCCACACCTAACTGTTCAAATGAAGAAGAAAATAATAATATAAAATAATTTTTCTAAAACAGGGGAATTTCCTTTCATTTCCAAGTACATTTCTGATTAAAAAATACTGAAGAGTGAACAATATTCAGTCTCTCTTACTCTCACCACTTTCCGCTCACAGATATCACCTGTCTATAGGATGTGCAGACTGATTTCAGAGGCATATCTCAGACTTCTGTGTGCCCCTAAGGAACAGGATTGTGAAGGAACCTTGGGGGTTTCTAATAAAGTTTACATCCTGTTCTCTATTACACAAACTTTTGTTTCATTTTCCAGCAATAAAAGTTAATTGAATAAGTTATAAAAGTTGTTCAATGACTTCCTCCCACTTTGAAATACCATTTTCAATTCCATTTGTCTTATTTACATTATAAGATCATTTCCTTCTCATTTGTTTCACAACGGTCATCTGCTGTAAGAAACTATGGTCAGTAGCCCATTTTGGCTCACCAATCAGTATCATTCTGGGGAGGTGGAGACTGAATTATGTGACTTCAATTGCAGGCCTACAATGAGTCTGCAAATGTGTAACTGTATGTGCATACTTTTACACCTGACTAAATCTACTTTCCATTACAAATCATCCACCCTTCCCCTATCCCCTCACAGCTCATCACCCGCACAGCTTGCTCCAAGCCTCCCCTCCCCTCACTATTCACCCCAACCCCTTTTATAAAAGAATAGGAGTTGCGCCCTTCCGGGGCTCTGGGAAGGTCATGGAAGGAGCCCTCCACCTTATAGAGGTATGGTTCTGGGCGGTTCCTGACTTTGCATGATTTTGTCTTTGCATCTGTACCCCAAGAATGGAATTCTTGCATAAGTGACAGGCCAACTGCACTTTAGGCCCAAATAAACTGTGTATCTACAATAAACTGTGTGGTTCTAGCATCCACAGTGAAAAGGATCAAGGAACATAGAAAGAGCATTGATTTGTGCTGGCAGCAACTTGGAAATGATGCTTCTACCGCATCCCCTTTCATTGCTTTCAGGTTTAATAACAGAACTGCTGGGAGTCTGAACCATTCAAGAATTGCTCCAAGGATACAACCAAATGTGCACATGTTGTTGTTTAGTCGTTTAGTCGTGTCCGACTCTTCATGACCCCATGGACCAGAGCACGCCAGGCACTTCTGTCTTCCACTGCCTCCGGCAGTTTGGTCAAACTCATGCTGCTAGCTTCGAGAACATTATCCAACCATCTCGTCCTCTGTCGTCCCCTTCTCCTTGTGCTCTCCATCTTTCCCAACATCAGGGTCTTTCCCAGGAATCTTCTCTTCTCATGAGGTGGCCAAAGTATTGGAGCCTCAGCTTCACAATCTGTCCTTCCAGTGAGCACTCAGGGCTGATTTCCTTAAGAATGGATCAATTTGATCTCCTTGCAGTCCATGGGACTCTCAAGAGTCTCCTCCAGCACCAGAATTCAAAAGCATCAATTCTTTGGCGATCAGCCTTCTTTATGGTCCAGCTCTCACTTCCATACATCACTACCGGGAAAACGATAGCTTTTACTATACGGACCTTTGTTGGCAAGGTGATGTCTCTACTTTTTAAGATGCTGTCTAGGTTTGTCATTGCTTTTCTCCCAAGAAGCAAACGTCTTTTAATTTTGTGGCTGCTGTCACCATCTGCAGTGATCATGGAGCCCAAGAAAGTAAAATCTCTCACTGCCTCCATTTCTTCCCCTTCTATTTGCCAGGAGGTGATGGGCCCAGTGGCCATGATCTTCGTTTTTTTGATGTTGAGCTTCAGACCATATTTTGCGCTCTCCTCTTTCACCCTCATTATAAAAGTTTCTTTAATTCCTCCTCACTTTCTGCCATCAAGGTTGTGTCATCTGCATATCTGAGGTTGTTGATATTTCTTCCGGCAATCTTAATTCCGGCTTGGGATTCATCCAGCCCAGCCTTTCGCATGATGAATTCTGCATATAAGTTAAATAAGCAGGGAGACAATATATAGCCATGTCGTACTCCTTTCCCAATTTTGAACCAATCAGTTGTTCCATATCCAGTTCTAACTGTAGCATCTTGTCCCACATAGAGATTTCTCAGGAGACAGATGAGGTGATCAGGCACTCCCATTTCTTTAAGAACTTGCCATAGTTTGCTGGGGTCGACACAGTCAAAGGCTTTTGCATAGTCAATGAAGCAGAAGTAGATGTCTTTCTAGAACTCTCTAGCTTTCTCCATAATCCAGCGCATGTTTGCAATTTGGTCTCTGGTTCCTCTGCCTCTTCTAAATCCAGCTTGCACTTCTGGAAGTTCTCGGTCCACATACTGCTTGAGCCTTCCTTGTAGAATTTTAAGCATAACCTTGCTGGCGTGTGAAATGAGTACAATTGTGTGGTAGTTGGAGCATTCTTTGGCATTGCCCTTCTTTGGGATTGGGATGTAGACTGATCTTCTCCAATCATCTGGCCACTGCTGAGTTTTCCAAACTTGCTGGCATATTGAGTGTAGCACCTTAACAGCCTCATCTTTTAAAATTTTAAATATTTCAGCTGGAATACCATCACTTCCACTGGCCTTGTTATTTGCACTCTTTTTCTTCTGCTTTTCCATTAGTGATCCATAAGAACTACATAAATCTTTGCTAATTGGTTACAGATTAATAACCAGCAGTAAAGCTCAGTGATTCGTTCTCCCCCAACCCCTTGGTTATACTAGAATCATAGAATAGAATCATAGAGTTGGAAGAGACCACAAGGGCCATCGAGTCCAACCCCCTGCCAAGCAGGAAACACCATCAGAGCACTCCTGACATATGGTTGTCAAGCCTCTGCTTAAAGACCTCCAAAGATGGAGACTCCACCACACTCCTTGGCAGCAAATTCCACTGTCGAACAGCTCTTACTGTCAGGAAGTTCTTCCTAATGTTTAGGTGGAATCTTCTTTCTTGTAGTTTGGATCCATTGCTCCGTGTCCGGTTCTCTGGAGCAGCAGAAAACAACCTTTCTCCCTCCTCTATGTGACATCCTTTTATATATTTGAACATGGCTATCATATCACCCCTTAACCTCCTCTTCTCCAGGCTAAACATGCCCAGCTCCCTTAGCCGTTCCTCATAAGGCATCATTTCCAGGCCTTTGACCATTTTGGTTGCCCTCCTCTGGACACGTTCCAGTTTGTCAGTGTCCTTCTTGAACTGTGGTGCCCAGAACTGGACACAGTACTCCAGGTGAGGTCTGACCAGAGCAGAATACAGTGGCACTATTACTTCCCTTGATCTAGATGCTATACTCCTATTGATGCAGCCCAGAATTGCATTGGCTTTTTTAGCTGCCGCGTCACACTGTTGGCTCACGTCAAGTTTGTGGTCAACCAAGACTCCTAGATCCTTTTCACATGTACTGCTCTCAAGCCAGGTGTCACCCATCTTGTATTTGTGCCTCACATTTTTTTTGCCCAAGTGCAATACTTTACATTTCTCCCTGTTAAAATTTATCTTGTTTGTTTTGGCCCAGTTCTCTAATCTGTCACTACTACTGCAATGTACATGGGCCTGCCCTGGAATGTAGTTTTATAACTTCAAATAGCACAATAAATTTGACTGAGATGGGAAATGTTTCATAACCAGTTTTTAACAATCACCGCTGAATGTCTGTTCATTTCCAAGGTGCTGGTGTTGACCAGTAAGTAGGGCTGTGGGGTGGGGATGAGTAAGTTTGCATTTAAAGGGAACCTACGTAATTTGCACTTCCCACAACAATATGTGAAATGGCTTGCAGCCAGCCTTTGACATTGCTCCTTCTCTAATTTTGCAATTCTTTAGTGAAGCAATGATCACAAAAACACTAGGGTGAAGTGTGCATAAAAATGCATTGAGTTAGTCAAAATAACATTGAATTGCATTTTATTTGGGGAAATTGCTTTTCAAAATATTTCAGGAGAAATAATCACAAAAACGCTGGTGAATTTTCACGAGGGATTTTTAAATATAAAATAAAATTGCAAGCTGATGTGGAAATCTAGAAAACTGAAAAGTGGAAAAAATGAGAAACAAGAGAAACTGAAATTTACGTATTCACCCACTCCTGCCTTTAGCACCCTATGCTCACACTTTTCTCCATATCCCAACATGAATTTGGGCAAGACTGGCTGGGATCTTTCTGCTCTGCGGCTCTGCATTAGTTGTGGAACTGGAGTTCAGCAATGTCTGGAGAACACTACATTGAGTGAATAAAGTATTTTTCAGCGACTATGCATGTACAAATAATCACTGTGGAGTATTTGGCCGGAGGAGGGACCTACTACATTGTACATAACTTTCCTTGTATGACTATTTCATGGGGTGTCAGATGTGGAGGAACTGGTGTGCACCTGAAATGCTCTATACATGTGAAATGGAAGTGAAGGTGATAAATAGACAGATGATAGACGCTAGACGCTAGACGATAGATAGATAGATAGATAGATAGATAGATAGATAGATGATAGGTAGATAGATGATAGAAAACCTATGATGTCTTAGGAACTAAAAAGGTAAAGGTAAAGAGACCCCTGACCATTAGGTCCAGTCACAGACAACTCTGGGGTTGCGGCGCTCATCTCACTTTATTGGCTGAGGGAGCCAGCGTACAGCATGCGGCCAGCATGACTAAGCCGCTTCTGGTGAACCAGAGCAGTGCACAGAAACACCATTTACCTTCCTGCTGGAGCAGTACCTATTTATCTACTTGCACTTCATGCTTTCGAACTGCTAGGTTGGCAGGAGCAGTGACTGAGCAACGGGAGCTCACCCTGTCGTGGGGATTCAAACTGCTAACCTTCTGATCAGCAAGCCCTAGGCTCTGTGGTTTAACCCACAGCACCACCCGCGTCCCTTAGGAACTACTACAGTGCAAATATAACTATTACATCACTACAGCAGCAATGGATACAATTCTGAAGAAACCAAATATTCATTGACACACACTGTTTTATCTTAGAAATCTAGCCTGAATTATTTTTGCTTGAATTTTCCTTAAGGCTTCTTTCACCTCTTTATTTCGCAGGCTATAGATCAGGGGATTGACCATTGGAGTAAAGACAGTGTAAAAGGCAGAGAAAACTTTGTTCAAATCTCCCAGCAACTGAGTGTCAGGCAGCATGTATACAATCATCAGGGTGCCATAGAAAATGGTGACCACAATGAGATGGGATGAGCAGGTAGAGAAAGCCTTTTTCCTTCCTGTGGAAGAAGGGATTCTCAAGACAGTGGCTATGATACAAGCATAAGATGTCACCGTCAGAAAAAAGGGAGGTAGTGTGAAAATGCAAGCCATCATGAAAGCAACAATTATGATTTTGTGAGTATCACTGCAAGCCAATTTTAGCAAGGGGTTGAAGTCACAAAAGAAATGATCTATTTCGTTTTCCCCACAGAATGTCAACTGCAACAAAGGAAATAATACAGTATTTCCTAGAAAGCCACTTATCCAGGACCCAATCATCAAACAGAGGCAATCCCTGTTGCTCATAATGGTTGTGTAGTGCAAAGGTTTGCATATGGCCAAATATCGATCATATGACATGGCAGATAAGAGGAAACATTCTGTTGCAGCTAGTGAACCAAAAAAGTACATCTGTAAAAAACAGCCATTGAAAGAAATTGATCTGTTTCCAGTCACAAAACTGGCCAGCATTCTGGGCAAGATTGTTGAGCTGTAGCAAGTCTCCAAGCACGACAGATTCCCTAGGAAGTAGTACATTGGTGTGTGCAGATGCTGATCAGCCATAACAAGTGTGACAATGAGGATGTTTCCAACCATGGTGATAATGTAGATTATCAGGACCATCAGAAAAAGCAAGACCTGGACAGCTGGGATATCTCCAAACCCCAGAAGGATAAATTCTGTAACCACTGTTTGGTTTTCCAATACCTTCTTTTCCATAGAATGAATCTAGAAATAAGTAAAATTGTTATTAAATAAACTTTTTCTATGTACAAATGGGGCTTTCCCCCAGCTAGTTTAGGTTAAAAGACTTATTCACAAAACATGAGTGAAACATAAAATTTAAAATATATTTCTCTCAAATCTCAAAACACACACTTCACAATGATTCCCCCATCCCTGAAAATAGACATATTTAAATGTGGGACTTTCATGCAGTGTGAAATCCACTGGATAACTAATTTCTGATCCACCCGGTCAGTTCATAATGGAATTCTCAATGATCAATTTAATCCACACATTCTAAAAGCTAAATTTAAGAGAATATTAGCATAAGATACAACAAAAAGGATGCAAAAATACTTATGTAGACAAGCAAAGTATTATTAGACAAACCTCCTTCATTAAAGGGGCCAGCAACCTTTCAAGTTATTTCTCAAGTTGCACAGAGATAACATTCCTACTTCTGAAATATCTTAATTTAAATTACTTTTTAATTGGAGGAATAAGGCGGGAAGATTATTTACATATCTTTATCACCTAATAGAAAACTAATGTGTTTACCATGTAGTTAAGTGAAGTTGCTTTCTCCTTACCTAAATAGTGGATATTGATTGGAGAAGAAACAGAGAAATCACACCTCATGGAAGTGAAACTCTCAATTATGGTGTGGTTGACACTCCAACTCCTAACAGAACAAAGAGATATGTTGTAATTGTCTAATTTACCAGTGATGAATATTTAGCGCATCCTTGCTGTATACTGCAGGGAGAAAAAAGCATGAATTTGCAAAACATTTCCCATATGCACACACATACAGGAGTGGATTTAATGGTTTATGAAGACATTGAGTTCCTTGTTCTCATTTGTGCCTAAGCACCATTAAAAAACAAAAACAAAATGAAACAAGCCCCCAAAATCTTTTACATACCTGAATGAGGTACATGAAATCATCACAACAATACTCCCATGCTTCTATGCTGAAGTGATTTATAGATATGTATGTTTCCACCCAGAGGGACCACCTCCCGAAGGAGAGCCAGGTTTTGTTTACTTGGCAGTTTTACAACAGTTCCCAACCAAGGAGCAAGTAATGAAGGAGAGCCATTTTAAATATTACAATACCCACTGCTAGAATAGCCAACCCAATGGCTCACATAAGAAATCTAGTCCCCACAGCAATCTTACCTGGCCTTTTGGGGCCATACTACTTAGCTGAGTTGGTTAAAATGCCAGAGTTTCAGTCATAAGGACAAAGGAAGGTACTTTTCTTGTTGTTTAAACAATATAAATATTCTACATATTAGTGTTACATCTCTCAGTCTTCTATTGTATGGTTGAAGCAAGGCCTTTGACATAATAATAGCAATAATATTAATTTTATTATTTATACCCACCCATCTGGCTGCAATTCCCCAGCCACTCCGGGCAGCTTGCAGCACATAAAAACTTGTAAAGCATTAGACATAAAAAATTTCCCGATACAGGGTTGCCTTCAGTTGTCTTCTAAAAGTCAGATAGTTGCTTATTTCCTTGACATCTCCTGGGAGGGCATTCCACAGAGCGGGCACCACGGCCGAGAAGGCCTCTGCCTGGTTCCCTGTAACCTCACATCTTGCAGTGAGGGAACCACCAGAAGGTCCTCAGAGCTGGACCTCAGTGTCTGGGCTGAACGATGGGGCTGGAGAGGCTCCTTCAGGTATACTGGGCTGAGGCTGTTTAGGGCTTCAAAGGTGAGAGCCAACACTTTGAATTGTGCTTGGAAATGTACTGGGAGCCAATGTAGGCATTTCAGGACTGGTATTATATGGTCTTGGTGCCCATTTGCTCTGTGTGCAGAGCTCTCTGCCGTTGAACCGTCAAACTGGGGGGGGGGGCATTGGCTGCTCAGAGGAATCAAGAGGGGTTAGGAAGCTGCCAGTAACTCTCTTTCAAAGGTGGAGGAAAATCTTTCGCTGCTAAGTTAGGAACTGAAAGTTTGAGTGGCCTTGTGATTGCTCTCCTGGGTAAAGGGGAGTCAAAAAGGGGCAGCCCCTGGGCAAGAAGGTGCTCTACTTGCTGGCTGTGCTGGAGGGTCCTTCACCGCACACGAAAACCTTTTATTAAGAAATAATAAATTAAATATTGGATTTTCTGTATAAAAATTCATTACAAGGTGAAGTGTGTGAGGCATTGAATGGGTGGAGGGGGATGGAGGAGAGGCAGAAAGAAGAGCTAATTTGTCGATGGCTATGGGGTGCAATCTGGACGGTTCTTCCAGGGGCGCAAGATCACCTAGCTATAGCTCTGTATATGGGTAATATATCAATTATAAAGGAAATGGATGTTCCCAAATATAAAGTCTGCTCATCTTCCATAATATAATACTTGTTGCATCAAGGATCACATTTATTATAAAGAGGAAAGAAAGAAATAGCTTGTGGATGTTCTGAAGGATCTCCAAAGGATATGATACTCTTGAATATAATTTTCATACTGGATGACCACTATATTGGCTTGTGGTTCAGATACCAAATGAAGTAGCTAGGGCACTTGTCTCATATTTTGTCAGGGTAATGATTCTGCTGTGACTGATCTTTATTTTTGGATGGCACCTTTCTAAGCCCAGCTCCTGAGGAAGCTGACTTGATTTTGAAGCCCACATTAACAAATTTCAGAAATTATGGAGAGAATCTGACACCCAGGAATTTTAGGAGATCATTGCCACTTGCAAACACATCATATTATAAGATACCCTTCACATAGGTGTGTGTGTGTGTGTGTGTGTGTGTGTGTGTGTGTGTGTGTGTGTAGATATAGATACCACCTTTAAAGAAATCCCTGCAGAAAGATGATTTCTGAAGGCAAAAAGGAAGATTCACAGCAGTGGAAAGGAAAATATATGCCACCCAAGGCCAACTCACATAAATAAAGTAACCCCAATCCCACTCAAATAGCCTTACAGTGGTACCTCGGGTTACATATGTTTCAGGTTACAGACTCCGCTAACCCAGAAATATTACCTCAGGTTAAGAACTTTGCTTCAGGATGAGAACAGAAATCGTGCAGTGGTGGTGCAGCGGCAGAAGGAGGCCCCATTAGCTAAAGTGGTGCTTCAGGTTAAGAACAGTTTCAGGTTAAGAACAGACCTCCAGAATGAATTAAGTTCTTAACCTGAGGTACCACTGTACTTTTTAAGTGACCAAATCAACAGCATGGATTCATGCTGTTCTTATAACTCCATAAGTAAAAGAGCTAGGGCTTTATTTCCCATAATAAAATCTGAACCATTAAAGAACATTTCTAAGAAAGGAAGTCCCCAAAGTGCCCCACATCTGTGACTAGGGATGCATGATCCCCATGTGAGTTTGGTCTAGATTTCAAGCTAATGTTCCCTCTCTGACAATTAGTCCCTATATGTCAATATGTTTACCTTTGATTTCTAATAATATATAACAACCAGCTAGAGACCTCTTCTTTCTGATAAAGCCTGAGAGGAGAAACATGCCATGGGATGCTAAAATAAATAAAGCAGTGATGGAGAAAGAAACTTCCAATCAAGTCTGTGAAGATGGGGATAGAAGAAAACAGACTATGCAACTTGCTCCTAAGGCCAGCATCTCAGAAATTGCACCCAATACAAACTTCAGCTCCTCACCATTCATGATAAAGGTATTTGCATTCAGTGCTAATTATTTGCAGGAAGTAAGGCTTTGTAATAAAAGTGTGGTTGTCAATTCCTCACTTTATTCAGTAGTAAGAAGTATCTGGTCACACTGAATGCTTTTAGTTTTCTTTGGTTGAGAGAGCACTGAAGACTAGATTATATTGCTCTCCCTTCCATTTCTTCACTCAGTGGTACTTAACTATTGTATAATGGCTATCACTTTCATATCACTTTCCAATTATCTTTCAGAATATAGCATTTGATGACAACCACAATGCAGAGAAACCTGAGTGAAGTCACAGAGTTCATCCTTCTGGGATTTGGGGATCTCCCTCATCTGCACATCTTTCTGTTCCTTGTGTTTCTGGGGATCTACATTTTGACAATTGCTTTCAATATCCTCATGGTCTTTCTCATAGTGACTGATCATCACCTGCACACACCTATGTACTTCTTCCTGGGAAATTTGTCTTTTTTGGAAGCAGTCTACAGCTCAACAACCCTGCCCAGGATGCTAGGCAGTCTCCTGACAGGAGACAAAACCATCTCTGTTAAAGGATGTCACATACAATTTTTTATTGTTGCTCTCCTGATTGGTACAGAATGCTATCTGCTCTCTGTGATGTCTTATGATCGTTTCTTAGCCATATGCAAACCCCTATATTATGCAACTCTTATGAATGGTAAACTGTGTATTCAGCTGGCCTGTTGCTCTTGGATCAACAGCATTGTGTTGGTCACCATATGTTTGGTCTTGATGTGGCAACTACATTATTGTGTTTCCAATGAAATTGATAATTTATTTTGTGAAGCTCTTTCATTAGTTAAAATCTCATGCAGTGACACCAGCCTTGTGAAATATGTCATTCTAATCCTGGCTTTTGTGTTCAGTTTTCCTCCTTTTCTTTTGACCCTTATCTCCTACATATATATTATTGCTGCCATTTTAAAAATCCCATCCACCACTGGGAAGCAGAAGGCCTTTTCCACCTGTTCTTCTCATGTGATTGTTGTTTCTATCTTCTATGGGTCAATATTCATTGCATACTTCACACCAAAAAATGAAACAATGAGAGACCTTAACAAAATCTTTCCACTACTTTACATGGTCCTCCCTCCTTTTATTAACCCCCTCATATATAGCCTGAGAAATAAAGATGTCAAAGAGGCTCTGAGAAAGGTTGCTGGAAAATTTTGGAAGGGAAATTTGTTCCTCTTGGTTCCAAATACTGATGGCTCCTTTCTTCTAAGAAATAAAGCTGTATGGGTGTGGAGGATAAATGTTTGATTGTTCGGGCTCTGATTTTTAATCATGTCTATGCAGAAGTCCATTGTATTTAATTCAATGGGGTTACTCCCAAATAAACAGAATTTAGATTACTGCCTTAGCTATATAAACCCTCACCCATATCATTATCATCTCAGAGCAAGAAATTATAGAAATTAGTTGGGTGGTGAAGGCATGGAAGTTGAAAACATTATAATACGTTTTTGCTTGAAAGTGAAGTTTCAAGCATCTGTTTCAGTGTAACTTTTTCCTATGACCAAATATATTTAAGAAATTAGCACAGAGTGTTAATCAGGGTAGTGGGACTTTGCTTGTTATTCTTAGTGTCTCTTCAGATGTTGATACTAGTGATGAAGGTATCCATCTGGAATGACTCTGAGTAATTATAATTGGAGGCATTGTGTTACAGTGGTTTTAGTGCTACTTCTGAAGAGTAGCATTGACATATTGTTTTTCCAGAGGTTCTCTACAATGCAACTGAATATCTACCCTATCAGCATATAGCACCTCTGATCAGAACCTGCACTGCTTGCCAATTTGCTACCAGGCCTACTTCAAGGTATAGCTACATAAAGCTTGGGATAAATTGAACTGTGACATCACCTTACTCCATCTATGTCCACTTAACTGCATCAGTCTGTGGAACTGGGATTGCTAAAGATGCTTCATAAGACTCATGCACTCTTTTGAACTCTGCTTATTTACTTAAGGCAAGTGCCTTCACTGTACTCTTTTTTTGGCACCCTCCAAAAACATTTTCCTTTAGGCCTATGTATCCAGGCATGTGGGATATTGACATGCATTTTAATTTGGATTTTAGCATACTATCACTCTTATTTTTTAAAAAAGCTTTAAATAGTTATCTGCTTTTACTGATAATTTTAGTTTTCATACTTGCTGAAAACCACTTTGAGATTTTAATGCAACAAAGCAGTATGTACATATTTTGAAATAATTGAATAAAGTAAAATAAATCCTATGGAGGTCTAGGGATGAATAGATCTGCCGATTTCACTTCTTTCAGATCCTTATCACCTCCCATGGTTCAGTTGTAGATAGAGATAGATGAATTCTCTTATTTTCTCATTTCCCCCCAATCTTAAATTCAGTTCTCCATACCTACAGCAAACTATACCCACAAAGGAGGAATGGATTTGCAAACTAAATGAATATTTAATTTTGGCAAGATTAACTGCTATAACAAGAAATCAGTCGAATCAAAAATTTAAAAAGGAGTGGAAATCTTTTGATGAATATATGGCAAAATATTGCTCAAAAAAGATATGCTAATAGGCCTAGATTAAAATGTGAAGTAGTGGATGGAAGAAAAATTAGTAAGGAAAGATAATAAGAATACATAGATGACTTGAGAAGACTGTAGAATGCAAAGATTATTGTAAATTGTATTATGTGGAGGAAATGAAGTGGGGGCGGAGGGAAGTGGGAGGAGGGAGAAAAGAATAATATGATGGATTGAAGAAATATAAATGTAAATGTATGGGGGGATGGTGAGGAAATGGTGTTGGCTTTGGTACATTTGTATTGTACTGTAATATGTGAAAACCAATAACTAACTAACTAACTAACTAAATAAATAAAATAAAAATAAATAAATAAATATTTCCCTTTTCCTTTTAAAGTAATCAGTGCAGAAATATGATTTTTGAAGGCAAAAGGGAGGATGCAGAGCAGTGGGGGAAAGGTAAGCAGAATGAAAAATACGTGCCACCCAAGGCCAACTCACACGAGTAAAGTAATACCAGTAGCAATTTAGAGACCAACTAAATATGTTCTGGGTATAAGCTTTCGTGTGCATGCACACAAACTTATACCCAGAACATGCTTAATTAGTCTCTAAGGTGCTACTGGACAATCTTTTTATATATTTCAACTGCGTCAGAGCAACTTGGCTACCTACCTAAAAGTTATACAAATTACACTCAAATAGTCTTACATTTTAAGTCACCAAATCAACAGCATATTGTATGCGGGCAGAGCTAGGGCTTTGTTTCCCTTAATAAAATCTTAATATTCATTAAAGAACATTTCTAAGAATGGAAGTCCCCAAAGTGCCCCACACCTGTGACTAGGCATGCATGATCCCCATGTGAGTTTGGTCTAGATTTCAAGCTAATGTTCCCTTCTCTGACAATTAGTCCCTATCTCTCAATATGTTTAGCTTTGATTTCTAATAATATATAATAACCAGCTAGAGGCTTCCTCTTTCTGATATGCCTGAGAGGAGAAACATGCCATGTGATGCTAAAATAAATAAAGCAGTGATGGAGAAAGAAACTTCCAATCAAGTCTGTGAAGATGGGGATAGAAGAAAACAGACTATGCAACTTGCTCCTAAGAACAGCATCTCAGAAATTGCACTCAATACAAACTTCAGCTCCTCATCCATTCATGATAAAGGTATTTGCATTCAGTGCTAATTATCTGCAGGAACTAAAGCTTTGTAATAAATATGTGATTGTCAATTCCTCACTTTATTCTGAAGTAAGAAAAATGTCACTGCGCTGAATGCTTTCTGTTTCTTTGGTTGAGAGACCACTGAAGACTTCTGGGGTTGGCTCTTAGGTCCCTTGAAATCCGTAGATTAATTTAGTCATGGGAACCAAATGCAATTCACTCTTGGCGCATTTCTCCCCCAAGTCCTGAGTTCGAGCGTCTTCAATACAGATGACACCTTTGGTAAAGGCTGTTGTCCAACTGGAGCATTCGGAGGACAGTGTTTCACAGTTGTCAGTGTTTATACTACATTTTTTTAGATTTGCCCTGAGAGAGCCTTTCAACCTCTTTTGTTGACCACCAGTATTACACTTACCATTTTTAAGTTCAGAGTAGAGTAGTTGCTTTGGAAGACGATAATCAGGCGTCTGCACAGCATGACAAGTCCAACAAAATTGATGTTGAAGAATCATTTCTTCAACACTGGTGATCTTTGCTTCTTCCAATACATTGGCCAAAAAATCAAATATCCTTTATTAGGTATAGCAAACCACACATTATCAAACAGACACCGTATACAAATTGTGCAAAATATGAGCTTAGCATAACAAGGTTTGTCCCCGTCAGATCTCTAACTCCAGAGAAAATCAATTTGCATAAATAATACAATACAACACTACCACATTACTGATAAATTAAGAACGCTGGCCCCCGGCCTCTTGAGTGAGATGGGCGCACAACCCTAGAGTCTGGCAAGACTGGCCCGTACGGGCAGGGGTACCTTTACCTTTACCTTTTAAATCTCTTTATCTCCTGCCCACCTAGCAGTTCGAAAGCACCCCTAAGTGCAAGTAGATAAATAGGTACCGCTTTATAGCGGGAAGGTAAACGGCGTTCCCGTGTGCTGCGCTGGTGCTGGCTCGCCACAGCAACTTCGTCACGCTGGCCACGTGACCCGGAAGTGTCTCCGGAAAGCGCTGGCCCCCAGCCTCTTAAGTGAGATGGGCGCACAACCCTAGAGTAGGACACGACTGGCCCATTCTGGCAGGGGTACCTCTACCTTTACCTTTAAATCTCTTTATAATGGTCCAGTCTGGTAGTGGCACCCTACCTGTGGAACGCCCTCCCACCAGATGTCAAAAAGAACAACAACTACCAGACTTTTAGAGGACATCTGAAGGCAGCCGTGTTTAGGGAAGCTTTTAATGTTTGATGTATTACAGTATTTTAATATTTTTTGGAAGCCGCCCAGAGTGGCTGGGGAAGCCCGGACAGATGGCCGGGGAATAAATAATAAATTATTATTATTATTACATGGACAGCACTCAAAAATTCAGCCAATATTAAAGTAATTTGACCATTCCTGTCCGAAAGCAGGTCTTGAACCATTGGTAGAAATCAGCCTATTGAGTTGTAAGGCCTCTAATAATTGTCTTCTTGCATAAATGCCAAAATCACAAGAAAAGAAAATATGCTCCAAAGTATCAGGTTCCTGTTTACTACATTTGCAGAGATGCTCTGATTCTGGGAGAGCTAAATATCTTCCTCTCACTATAATTGAGGGAAACATATTAAATCTGGCTAACATAAACAGCCTGCACGATTCATGATTCTTCAGTACATTGGCATTAGTTCACCTGTCTTCCCAGGTGATGTGCATTTATTTTCAGAGACACCGTTGATGGAATCTTTCTCACTTCCATTTCTTCACTCAGTAGTACTTAACTATTGTATAACGGCTATCACTTTCATATGACTTTCCAATTATCTTTCAGAATGTAGCATTTGATGACAACCACAATGCAGAGAAACCTGAGTGAAATCACAGAGTTCATCCTTCTGGGATTTGGGGATCTCCCTCATCTGCACATCTTTCTGTTCCTTGTGTTTCTGGGGATCTACATTTTGACAATTGCTTTCAATATCCTCATGGTCTTTCTCATAGTGACTGATCATCACCTGCACACACCTATGTACTTCTTCCTGGGAAATTTGTCTTTTTTGGAAGCAGTCTACAGCTCAGCCTCTCTGCCCAAGATGCTGTCCAGTCTCCTGACAGGAGACAAATCCATCTCTGTTAAAGGATGTTACGTACAAATTTTTGTTGTTGCTCTCCTTATTGGTACAGAAAGCTATCTGCTCTCTGTGATGTCTTATGATCGTTTCTTAGCCATATGCAAACCCCTATATTATGCAACTCTTATGAATGGTAAGCTGTGTATCCAGCTGGCCAGTTGCTCTTGGATCAACAGCCTTGTGTTGGTCACCATATGTTTGGTCTTGATATCGCAACTACATTATTGTGGTTCCAATGAAATTGATCATTTCTTTTGTGAATCTCTTTCATTGGTTAAAATCTCATGCAGTGACACCAGCCTTGTGAAATATGTCATTCTAATCCTGGCTTTTGTGTTCAGTTTTCCTCCTTTTCTTTTGACCCTTATCTCCTACATATTTATCGTTGCAGCCATTTTAAAAATCCCATCCACCACTGGGAAGCAGAAGGCCTTTTCCACCTGTTCTTCTCACATCATTGTTGTTTCTGTCTTCTATGGGTCAATATTCATTGCATATTTCAAACCAGAAAATGAAACCATCAGAGACCTTAACAAAATCTTTCCACTACTTTACATGGTCCTCCCTCCTTTTATTAACCCCCTCATATATAGCCTGAGAAATAAAGATGTCAAAGAGGCTCTGAGAAAGGTTGCTGGAAAATTTTGGAAGGGAAATTTGTGCCTCTTGGTTCCAAATACCGATGGCTCCTTTCTTCTAAGAAATAAAGCTGTATGGGTGTGGAGGATAAATGTCTGATTGTTCAGATTCTGATTTTTAACCATGTCTATGCAGAAGTCCATTGTATTTAATTCAATGGGACTTACTCCCAAATAAACAGAATTTAGATTACTGCCTTAGCTATGTAAACCCTCACCCATATCATTATCATCTCAGAGCAAGAAATTATAGAAATTAGTTGGGTGGTGAAGGCATGGAAGTTGAAAACATTATAATACGTTTTTGCTTGAAAGTTAAGTTTCAAGCATCTGTTTCAGTGTAACTTTTTCCTATGGCCATATATATTTAAGAAATTAGCACAGAGGGTTAATCAGGGAAGTGGGACTTTGCTTGTACTTCTTGATGTCTCTTCAGATGTTGATACTAGTGATGAAAGTATCCTTCTGGAATGACTCTGAGTAATTATAATTGGAGGCATTGTGTTACAGTGGTTTCAGTGCTACTTCTGAAGAGTAGCATTGACAGATTGTTTTTCCAGAGGTTCTCTACAATGCAACTGAATATCTACCCTATCAGCATATAGCACCTCTGCTCAGAACCTGCACTGCTTGCCAATTTGCTACCAGGCCTACTTCAAGGAGTAGCTACATAAAGCTTGGGATAAATTGAACTGTGACATCACCCTACTCATCTATGTCCACTTAACTGCATCAGTCTGTGGAACTGGGATTGCTAAAGATGCTTCATAAGCCTCATGCACACTTTTGAACTCTCTGCTTATTTACTTAAAGCAGGTGCCTTCACTGTACTCTTTTTTTGGCACCTGCCAAAAACATTTTCCTTTAGGCCAATGTATCCAGGCATGTGGAATATTGACATGTATTTTAATTTGGATTTTAGCATACTGCCACTCTTATTTTTTTTAAAAAAGCTTTAAATAGTTATCTGTTTTTACTGATAGTTTTAGTTTTCATTCTTGCTGAAAACCACTTTGAGATTTTTATCCAATCCAGCAATGTCAGGGAATTGGAGGCAGAGGAGGGGGGAGAGAATGGGAACTTACCGAGAGAAACCTCCATTAATTAGTAGCTGTTCTTCCTTGGACGAGGAAGGTGACGAAAGGCTGTCAGGAGGCAATGAATCTGAGAGGGGGGGAGGCACTTCTGGGGCCAAGCCACTTTCGTCAGAGAGGAAGGAAGGGGGTTGGGCTTAGGAAATGGTTATGCAGGGGAAAATCGAAAGTTCCCTCAGTCGAGGCAACTGACTCACCATGATGGAGACGTACTTTTAGAGCTCTTGTAAAAAGAGAGAAGAAACCAATAAATCTCTGTAAAAATGTCTGGATTCCCGGACTCTTATCTCTGCTAGCACTCACAACTCATTCCTGACAAGCAATAAATACATTTTTTGAAATAAATGAATAAAGTGAAATAAATCCTATGGATGTCTAGGGATGAACGGATCTGTCAATTTCACTTCTCTCAGATCCTTATCACTTCCCATGGTTCAGTTGTAGATATCTGCCAGTTTTGGTTTCTCTTATTTTCTCATTTCCCCAGAATCTTAAATTCAGTTCTCCATACCTACAGCATTTTTTTGCGGGGAGGAGGGGCAAATTAATCCTAAAGGAAGCATTTTGATGCAAATTTCTCCAGAGACACACATTTCTGTATGTGAATATACATGTTTTTTCAAGCATTTCCCCCTAATATAATGCATTCTGTATGTTATTTTCCCCAATATGCAACTTATGTCAGTGTATGCAGTTCTGTACAAATTACTTGGCTGGAGAACTGCATTGCAAAATTCATAGAAGAGTGAATTCAAAAGGATGACTATGTGTTGGTTCACATACTTTTCTAAGTTTCAGCTACAAGTTGGTCTGGATCAATGATCACAGTTCAGTGCACTAGGCATGTCAAGTACATGAAGAACTAAAGAAGATGTTGAAAATATCAGTAACAAAGAAACCAGAGACATATCTCCTTGGACTGATACATGAAGAGATAACACGTTTTTTTTTTTTTGGGGGGGGGTCCTATATGCAAGTACAGCTGCTAGAATAGTGATTGCTGCTAGGTGGAAATCACACACCATACCCACAAGGGAGGAATGGATTTGTAAACTAAATGAATATATAATTTTGTCAAGATTAACTGCTGTAATAAGAAATCAGGCGAATCAAAAATTAAAAAAGGAGTGGAAATGTTTTGATGAATATATGGCAAAATATTGCTCAAAAAAGATATGCCAATATGCCTAGATTAAAATGTGAAGTAGTGGATGGAAGAAAAATTAGTAAGGAAAGATAATAAGAATATATAGATGACTTGAGAAGACTGTAGAATGCAAAGATTATTGTAAATTGTATAATGTGGAGGAAATGAAGTGGGGGCGGAGGGAAGTGGGAGGAGGGAGAAAAGAATAATATGATGGATTGAAGAAATATAAATGTAAATGTATGGGGGGATGGTTAGGAAATGGTGTTGGCTTTGGTACATTTGTATTGTACTGTAATATGTGAAAACCAATAAATAAATATAAATAAATAAATCCCTTTTCCTTTTAAAGAAATCAGTGCAGAAATATGGTTTTTGAAGGCAAAAGGGAGGATGCAGACCAGTGGAGAAAAGGTACGTGGAATGAAAAATACATGCCACCCAAGGCCAACTCACAAGAATAAAGTAATACCAGTAGCAATTTAGAGACCAACTAAGTATATTCTGGGTATAAGCTTTCATGTGCATGCACACGAAAGCTTATACCCAGAACATGCTTAATTAGTCTCTAAGGTGCTACTGGACAATCTTTTTATATATTTCGACTGCATCAGAGCAAATTGGCTACCTACCTGAAAGTTATACCAATTATACTCAAATCGTCTTATATTTTAAGTCACCAAATCAACAGCATATTGTATGCGGGCAGAGCTAGGGCTTTGTTTCCGTTAATAAAATCTGAATATTAATTAAAGAACATTTCTAAGAATGGTTGTCCCTAAAGTGCCCCACTCCTGTGACTAGGGATGCATGATCCCCATGTGAGTTTGGTCTAGATTTCAAGCTAATGTTCCCTTCTCTGACAATTAGTCCCTATCTCTCAATATGTTTACCTTTAATTTCTAATAATATATAATATAATAATATATAATAACCAGCTAGAGGCTTCCTCTTTCTGATATGCCTGAGAGGAGAAGCATGCCATGGGATGCTAAAATAAATAAAGCATCGATGGAGAAAGAAACATCCAATCAAGTCTGTGAGGATGAGGATAGAAGAAAACAGACTATGCAACTTGCTCCTAAGGCCAGCATCTCAGAAATTGCACTCAGTACAAACTTCAGCTCCTCATCCATTCATGATAAAGGTATTTGCATTCAGTGCTAATTATCTGCAGGAACTAAAGCTTTGTAATAAATGTGTGATTGTCAATTCCTCACTTTGTTCTGAAGTAAGAAATAGGTCACTGCACTGAATGCTTTCTGCTTCTTTGGTTGAGAGACCACTGAAGACTGCTGGGGTTGGCTCTTAGGTCCCATTGAAATCCATAGGTTAATTTAGTTATGGGAACCAAATGCAATTCACTCTTGGCGCATTTCTCCCTTAAGTCCTGAGTTCGAGCGTCTTCAAAACAGATGACACCTTTGGTAAAGGCTGTTCTCCAACCGGAGAACTCACAGGACAGTGTTTCACAGTTGTCAGTGTTTATACTACATTTTTTTTTAGATTTGCCCTGAGAGAGCCTTTCAACCTCTTTTGTTGACCACCAGTATTACACTTACCATTTTTAAGTTCAGAGTAGAGTAGTTGCTTTGGAAGACAATAATCAGGCATCCGCACAACATGACCCGTCCAACAAAGTTTATGTTGAAGAATCATTACTTCAACACTGGTGACCTTTGCTTCTTCCAGTACATTGGCCAAAAAAATCAAATATCCTTTATTAGGCATAGCAAACCACACATTATCAAACAGACACCGTATACAAATTGTGCAAAATACGAGCTCAACATAACAGGGTTTGTCCCCGTCAGATCTCTAACTCCAGAGAACATCAATTTGCATAAATAATACAGGTGATGTGCATTTTTTTTTCAGAGACACCGTTGATGGAATCTTTCTCCCTTCCATTTCTTCACTCAGTGGTACTTAACTATTGTAAAATGGCTATCACTTTCATATCACTTTCCCATTATCTTTCAGAATGTAGCATTTGATGTCAACCACAATGCAGAGAAACCTGAGTGAAGTCACAGAATTCATCCTTCTGGGATTTGGGGATCTCCCTGATCTGCACATCTTTCTATTCCTTGTTTTTCTGGGGATCTACATTTTGACAATTGCTTTCAATATCCTCATGGTCTTTCTCATAGTGACTGATCTTCACCTGCACACACCTATGTACTTCTTCCTGGGCAATCTGTCTTTTTTGGAAGCAGTCTACAGCTCAGCCTCTCTGCCCAAGATGCTGGCCAGTCTCCTGACAGGAGACAAAACCATCTCTGTTAAAGGATGTCACATACAATTTTTTGTTGTTGCTCTCCTGATTGGTACAGAATGCTATCTGCTCTCTGTGATGTCTTATGATCGTTTCTTAGCCATATGCAAACCCCTATATTATGCAACTCTTATGAATGGTAAGCTGTGTATCCAGCTGGCCAGTTGCTCTTGGATCAACAGCCTTGTGTTGGTCACCATATGCTTGGTCTTGATATCGCAACTACATTATTGTGGTTCCAATGAAATTGATAATTTTTTGTGTGAATCTCTTTCATTGGTTAAAATCTCGTGCAGTGACACCAGCCTTGTGAAATATGTCATTCTAATCCTGGCTTTTGTGTTCAGTTTTCCTCCTTTTCTTTTGACCCTTATCTCCTACATATTTATCATTGCTGTCATTTTAAAAATCCCATCCACCACTGGGAAGCAGAAGGCCTTTTCCACCTGTTCTTCTCATGTGATTGTTGTTTCTATCTTCTATGGGTCAATATTCATTGCATATTTCAAACCAGAAAATGAAACCATCAGAGACCTTAACAAAATCTTTCCACTACTTTACATGGTCCTCCCTCCTTTTATTAACCCCCTCATATATAGCCTGAGAAATAAAGATGTCAAAGAGGCTCTGAGAAAGGTTGCTGGAAAATTTTGGAAGGGAAATTTGTGCCTCTTGGTTCCAAATACTGATAGCTCGTTTCTTCCAAGAAATAAAGCTGTATGGGTGTGGAGGATAAATGTCTGATTGTTCAGGTTCTGACATTATCAAGTGAGAGCAAGAAATTATACAAATTAGTTGTGTGGGGGAAGTCATGGAAGTTGAAAGTTTTTGCTTGAAAATTACTTTCAAGCAGGCATAGGCAAACTCAGCCCTCCAGATTTTTTGGGATTAAATTTCCATCATCCCTGACCGCTGGTCCTGTTAACTAAGGATAGTGGGAGTTGTACTCCAAAAACAGCTGGAGGGCCGTGTTTGCCAATGCCTGATTTCAAGCATCCGTTTCAGTGTAACTGTTCACTGTGGCCATATATATTTAAGAAATTGGCACAGAGAGTTAATGGGGGGAGTGGGACTTTGCTTGTGCTTCTTGATGTTTCTTCAGATGCTGGTATCCTCCTGGATTGACTCTGAGTAATTGTAATTGGAGGTATAGTGTTACAGTGGTTTCAGTGCTACATCTGAAGAGCAGCATTGATGGAGTTTTTTTTCCAGAGGTTCTCTACAATGCAACTGAATATCTACCCTATCAGCATATAGCACCTCTGCTCAGAACCTGCACTGCTTGCCAATTTGCTACCAGGCCTACTTCAAGGTGTAGCTACATAAAGCCTGGGATAAATTGAACTGTGACATCACCTTACTCCATCTATGTCCACTTAACTGCATCAGTCAGTAAAACTGGGCCTGCTAAAAATGTTTCATAAGATTCATGCACACTTTTGAACTCTGCCTATTGACTTAAGGCAAGTGCCTTTACTGTACTTTTTTTTTTTTTTTGGCACCTGCCAAAAACATTTTTCTTTAGGCCAATATATCCAGGCATGTGGATTTTAATTTGGATTTTAGTATACTGCTGCTTTTACTTTTTAAAAAAGCTTTAAATAGTTATCTGTTTTTACTGATAATTTTAGTTTTCATTCTTGCTGAAAACCACTTTGAGATTTTAATGCAATCCAGCAGTATGTACATCTTTTGAAATAAATGAATAAAGTAAAATAAATCCTATGGATGTCTAGGGATGAACGGATCTGCCAGTTTCACTTCTCTTGGTTCCTTATCCCCTACCATGGTTCAGTTGTAGATAGAGATAGATGAATCTGCCAGTTTTGGTTTCTCTTATTTTTTCATATTTCCAATCTTAAATCCAGTTCTTTACGCCTGCAGCAATTTCAGAGTGGGGGGAGGGGAATCCTAATGGAAGCCTTTTGATGCACGTTTCTCCAGAGATACACATTTCCGTTTGCGAATTTACTGATTTCTTTCAGGCATTTCCCCCTAATATAATGCATTATGTATTTTATCTTCTCCAATACACACTTTATCTCAGTGTATGCAGTTGTGTGCAGATTAATTGGCTGGAGAACTGCACTGCAAAATTCAGAGAAGAGTGAATTTAAAAGGATGGCTTTGTGTTGGTTTACATATTGTTTCTGGTTTCAGCTAAAAGTTGGTCTGGGTCAATGACCACAGTTCAGTGCACTAAAGGTAAAAGGTAAAAGTACCCCTGCCCGTATGGGCCAGTCTTGACAGACTCTGGGGTTGTGCGCCCATCTCACTCAAGAGGCCGGGGGCCAGCGCTGTCCGGAGACACTTCCGGGTCACGTGGCCAGCGTGACAAAGCTGCATCTGGTGAGCCAGAGCCGCACACGGAAACGCCGTTTACCTTCCCGCTAGTAAGGTAAAGGTACCCCTGCCCATACGGGCCAGTCTTGACAGACTCTAGGGTTGTGCGCCCATCTCACTCAAGAGGCCGGGGGCCAGCGCTGTCCGGAGACACTTCCGGGTCACGTGGCCAGCGTGACATCACTGCTCTGGCGAGCCAGAGCCGCACACGGAAATGCCGTTTACCTTCCCGCTAGTAAGCGGTCCCTATTTATCTACTTGCACCCGGAGGTGCTTTCGAACTGCTAGGTTGGCTAGCGCTGGGACCGAGCAACGGGAGTGCACCCCGCCACGGGGATTCGAACCGCCGACCTTTCAATCGGCAATAGGCGCTGAGGCTTTTACCCACAGCGCCACCCGTGTCCCTCAGTGCACTAGGCATGTCAAAAATTCATTTTACCCAGTATGTGGGTAAAAATTAAAACATAAAAAGTAGGATGCACTGCACTGCCGAAAGGTCTAATGAAACGAAAAGCACATACCCTTATGAACAATTCACTTTAAAAACAGTAGGTCAATATGACATCTATTGCCTTACTTTTCAATGAGGCCTTAAGCTGTATATTGCCCAAATGCCTTCCCTGCTCCTTATAATTAAGTAAAAGTAAAAGAGGTAGTGCTTAAAAGAAGAATTACTCTGAACATTTAGGAAAGGAGTGGGAATATTTCTGAATGAGGGAAAACCCCACAGTGTCCTACTTCTGTGACTATGGGCCTGCAGTATCCCCGTGTGGCTTCCGTCTAGCTTTGAAACCTACATTCCCTCTCAGATTATTATTGCATCTCTCAAGATATTTACCGTTTAAGCTTAATAATAAATAATAACCAAATAGAAACTTTCTCTCTCTCTCTCTCTCTCTCTCTCTCTCTCTCTCTCTCTCTCTCTATATATATATATATATATATATATAGCCTTAGATGTGAAACAAGCCATAGCAGACTAAACAGAATTCAGAAATTATGGGAAGGCAAGCTTTATCTATTGAGATGCTTATAGAAGACACAGTGCACATCTTGCTCCCAAGACCAAAAGCTGCTCGAAATTGAGCTTACAAGAAACTTCATTCATGAGAGAGGTAATGACACTCAGTGCAAGTTATTTGCAGGAACTGAAGCGCCGTGATAAATGAGTGTTTGTGAACTGCTTGCTTTGAGTAACAAAGCTGTGACAGCACTGAATGCTTTCATTTTCTTTGTTTGAGAAAGATTTGGAGGCTTTTGGGGTAGACTCCTCCACTGAAATCAATGGGTCAAACTTATGGCTTAATAAGACCCATAGTTTTCAATGGGAATTAAATTCAATTCACTTAATCTGGATCTAACCAACGGCCAGTTGGAATTTGGGATGAGCAAATCTGTGAATTTTGGCTTCTCTCAAGTTGCCATTTTCCCACTTCGAAGGTCAGTTTTCCAAATTTCCACATTGGTTTCTGAAATTCTTCTAAGTCCTCAAAAAGTTCACTAGGATTTTAGTACAAATATCTCAAAATATGCATATATTTGTATGCAAATTTGCCTAAGATACTTCTTTTTACAAATCAGTTCCCCCTAATGGAACACATTTTTGCTTATTATTTCATGAATATATGGATTTATATGAACACTTTCCCCATGTATATGCATTTTTAGAAATATGACTTGGCTGGAGAACTGTATTATTGCAAGATCCAGAGAAGTGCAAATTTCAATGCATGGCTGTGTTTTGGTCCATGCATTGTTTCAGAAACTACAAATTGTGCATGCTTGCCTTTCAATGTGAACTGAATTGATTCCTCCCCCCATTCCTAATATGACCATTGGTTTGTTTACATATATACCAGTAGAGCACTGAAGGCAAAAATAAGAATGGCTATTCCTGTGATACTATATGTCAATATCACATTCATTTGCATTTAATAAAAGAATACTGTATGAAAATTTGCAATTAAATACATATACCTCACAAGATAAACTGAAATAGATATTTTTAATGTATGCATTTCTACACGTATTCTATAGATTAGACATTTTAATGCAGTTTGGTACATTCCTTTATTTTCTGTATTACAAAATTCAGTAAATTATGAACTCCAAAGTATACTTATGTCCTGATCCCTGTTTTAGTCCAGTAACTGTGAATAAGGTTGTCTCCCCTATATGTATAGATTTCACAATTTTCCTCCCTCTTCATCATGATTATATCAAGTTGCCTGCAAGCCTCTATGAGTATTTTACCAGTATACCAATAAGTATTCCTGCTAAATGCAACATGTCCCGATTAGGCTGGAGTGCAGTAAGGTAAAGGACCCCTGGACGGTTAAGTCCAGTCGAATTTGACTGTGGGGTGGGGTGCTCATCTCCGCTTTCAGACCAAGAAAGACTGCATTTGTCCACAGACAGCTTTTCTGGGTCATGTGGCCAGCATGACCAAACTGCTTCTGGCACAATGGAACACTGTGGCAGAAGCCAGAGTACACAGAGACACAATTTACCTTCCTGCCACAGTGGTACCTATTTATCTATTCATGCTGGTATGCTTTTCAGCAACTTTTGTTCACAGGCATTTTAGCATTGTGAGCTTTCAGAAAGGTTATAGCCTGCAAAACATCCCTGAGTCATACTGCGCTTTCTCCACGTTTTCCCTCAGTGGCATCTGTATAATTCATTACTACAAATACCTTTTACTTATCTTATGTTTCAGTTGTTTTTCAGGATATGAAATAATTTTGTTATACACATTTGATGACAACCATAATGCAGGAAAACCAGAGTGAAATTACTGAGTTTATTCTTCTGGGATTTGGGGACCTTCCTCATCTACAGATCTTCCTGTTCCTTGTTTTTCTGGTGATCTACATATTGACAATGACTTTCAATATTCTCACGGTCATTCTCATAGTGACCGACCATCACCTGCACACACCCATGTACTTCTTCTTGGGGAATTTGTCTTTTCTGGAGACAGTCTACAGCTCAACCACCCTGCCCAGGATGCTGACCAGTCTATTGACCGAAGACAAAACCATCTCTTTTAAAGGATGTCATATACAATTATATTTCTTTGATCTCCTGATTGGAACAGAATGTTATCTGCTCTCTGTGATGTCTTATGATCGTTTCTTAGCTATATGCAAACCCCTCTATTATGCAACTCTTATGAATGGTAAGCTGTGTATCCAGCTGGCCAGTGCCTCCTGGATTAATAGCATTTTGTTTACTTCTATATATTTGATCCTGGTGTTGCAACTAAAGTATTGTAATTCCAATGAAATGGATCATTTCTTTTGTGACTCTCTTGCATTGGTCAATATCTCATGCAGTGATACCAGCCTTGTGAAGTATGCCAGTGTAATCCTGACTTTTGTGTTCAGTTTTCCCCCTTTTCTTTTGACCCTGATTTCCTACATATATATTATTGATTCAATTTTAAAAATCCCATCCACCACTGGAAGGCAGAAAGCCTTTTCCACTTGTTCTTCTCATGTGATTGTTGTTTCCCTGTTCTATGGTGCATTAATCATTGTATATGTGACACCAAAAACTGAAGCAATGAGAGACCTTAACAAAATATTTTCTCTTTTTTACACAGTCCTTCCGCCTTTAGTTAACCCCCTTGTATATAGCCTGAGAAACAAGGATGTCAAGGAATCTTTCAGGAAGGCCACGGGGAAGATTTTAGAAGGCCATTTTCTGAATTAGGGGTTCAAAGCTAAATAGTTATCCAAAGCCTTTTGCCAGGCAACATCGGTTCCAGGCTTTATGGGTATCTGGGTAAGAAGTTCCTACTGAGGTTCCTTTCAAGAATTCATCCTCTTCCTATGTAACTGTTTTCACTACCCATTGGATTGCTTCTTCCTGTGGGACCAACAGGCATCACAACTTTGAAAGAGAGAGGGGGTAATGCTTGTGGAGGTTACTGCTCTTTTCTATGCTCTCTCATTACTCACTCAGAGATGGCAAGTGAACAGACAGCAATAGCAGGAGGACAAACTGCAGAGACAGGAGGATCCAGAGCTTGGCAGTAGGGCATTGCACATTTGCAATGAAGTTTGTATGTGTCGCTTGAGAATATGCACATCTACAAGAGTATGTGCATATGTGTTACATTTGCATGCTGGTATGTGACGTTAGAGGCTGATTTGTGACCTGTGAAACAGAGCTGAAATTGCCACCCTTATTTTGCTATATGTACTATTCCATGAACACCAATCTGTTCATGAAAGGAGCCCCCAATCATGAGTTGTACTCCAAGGGAATTTTCCTGTCATCAACATAGCTGAAATTTCTTAATGAAACAATATGAAATCAAGAAAGAGATGGAAACGTGGATGGGTCTAGTGGTTCTTACACACCCCACTGTTCAAATGAAGAAGAAAATAATATAAAATAATTTTTCTAAAAGAGGTGAATTTCCTTTCATTTCCCAAAACATTTCTGATTAAGCATTTAAAAAATAGTGGAAAATATCCAGTCTCTCTTACTCTCACCATTTTCCGCCCACAGATATAATCTGTCTATAGTATGTGCAGACTGATTTCAGAGGCATATCTCAGACTTCTTTGTGCCCCTTAGGAACAGGATCATGCAGGAACTTGGGGGGTTTCTAATAAAGTTTACATTCTGTTCTCCATTACACAAACTTTTGTTTCATTTTCCAGCAATAAAAGTTATTTGAATAAGTTATAAAAGTTGTTCCATGACTTCCACTTTGAAATACCATTTTCAATTCCGTTTGCCTTATTTACATTATAAGATCATTTCCTTCTCATTTGTTTCACAACGGTCATCTGCTGTAAGAAACTATGGTCAGTAGCCGATTTTCGCTCACCAATCAGTATCATTCTGGAGAGGTGGAGACTGAATTATGTGACTTCATTTGGAGGACTACAATGAATCTGCAAATGTGCAACTGTATGTGCACAGGGGTCCTTTCACATGATTAGGAGTCTTAACAGCATAAATTTCAGGATTCCTAATTGCATGAGTAAAAAAGGTTAAAAAAAAAGAAAGGTAAAGGACCTCTGAACAGTTAAGTCTAGTCAAATGTGACTATGGGGTTTTGGCACTCATCTCGCTTTCTGGCTGAGGAAGCCGGCATTTGTCCACGAACATAAGAATAACAATTTTATTATTTATACCCTACCCATCTGCTGGGTTTCCTCAGCCAGTCTGGGCAGCTTACAGCACATAATAAGTTGTAAAACATTAGACATTAGGGAAGTTTATAGTGTTTGATGTTTTATCATGTTCTTAATATTCTATTGGGAGCCGGCCAGAGTTGCTGGTGAAACCCAGCTAGATGTACAGGGTATAAATAATAAATTATTATTATTATTCCATTAAAAAAAATCATTGTACAGGGTTCCCTTCAGATGTCTTCTAAGAACCATATAGTTTTTTATTTCCATGACATTTGAGGGGAGGGCGTTCCACAGGGCAGGAGCCACTACCCAGAAGATCCTCTGCCTGTTTCCCTGTAACCTCACTTCTCACAGTGAGGGAACTGCCAGAAGACCCTTGCAGCTGGACCTCATTGTGAACGATGGGGGTGGAGAAGCTCCTTCACGTATACTGGGCCAAGGCCCCTTGGGGTTTTAAAAGTGCTAACACTTTGAATTGTGCTCGAAAATGTACTGGGAGCCAATGTAGGTCTTTCAGGAACAGTATTATATTGTCTCGGTGGCCACTCCCAGTCACCAGTCTAGCTGCAGCATTCTGGATTAGTTGTAGCTTCCGGGTCACCTTCAAAGGTAGCCCCATGTAGAGCACATTGCAGTAGTCCAAGTGGGAGATAACTAGAGAATATACCACTCTGGCGAGACAGTCTGCGGGTAAGTAGGGTCTCATCCTGTGAATCAGTTGGAGCTGGTAGACACCTGCCCTGGACACAGACTTGACCTGCACAGACTTGACCCTGACCCCCACAAAGGTACTTCAATACATTCCACACAAGGCTAACTAAAAAAAATAAAATAAAGTAACACCAATCCCACTCAAATAGTCTTACTATTTAAGTGGCCAAATCAACATCTGCAGAAGGAAAATAGTTAGGGCTTTCTTTCCCTTGATAAAATCTGAGTATTCATTAAAGAACATTTCTAAGAATGGAAGTCCCCAAAGTGCCCCACATCTGACACCAGGGATGCAAGATCCCCATGTGAGTTTGGTCTAGATTTCAAGCTAATGTTCCCTCTCTGACAATTAGTCCCTATCTCTCAGTATGTTTACCTTTGATTTATAATAATATATAACAACCATCTAGAGACTGCTTCTTTCTGATAAACCCTGAGAAGCATGCCATGGGATGCTAAAATAAATAAAGCAGCTATGGAGAAAGAAACTTCCAATCAAGTCTGTGAAGATGGAGATAGAAGAAAACAGACTATGCAACTTGCTCCTAAGAACAGCATCTCAGAAATTGCACTCAATGCAAACTTCAGCTCCTCATTCCTTCACAATATAGGTATTTGCATTCAGTGCTGATCATCTGCAGGAACTAAAATTTGCAATTAATGTGTGGTTCTCAATTCCTCACTTTATTCAGTAGTTAGAAGTATGAGACTGCACTGAATGTTCTCTGTTTTCTTTGGTTGGGAGACCACTGATGACTTCTGGGGTTGGCTCTTAGGTCCCACTGAAATCCATAGGTTAATTTAGTCATGGGCACTAAAGGCTGGTTTAGAAGAAGAAGAAGAGTTTGGATTTGATATCCCGCCTTTCACTCCCTTTAAGGAGTCTCAAAGCGGCTAACATTCTCCTTTCCCTTCCTCCCCCACAACAAACACTCTGTGAGGTAAGTGGGGCTGAGAGACTTCAGAGAAGTGTGACTAGCCCAAGGTCACCCAGCAGCTGCATGTGGAGGAGCGGAGACGCGAACCCGGTTCCCCAGATTACGAACCACTACACCACACTGGCTGTGGTTGTATATATACAAGCAAAATATCCAAGACAGCAACAACAGTTATTCCTACAATAGGTTCCCAAGTAGAAAAACTAAATCCATCAGCCAGCTCAGAACTCAAGTCTCCCAGTCGCCTTACTTCTGCCAAGATGGAAGCTGCATATTCCATCTCAGTGCTTATCTGCCATTGCTCAATATACAAAGCTCTATAATCCCCAAATTGACTAAAGTGCATTTCTCTATCAATTTTTCCAGATGAAACCAATATCAAACATCAAGACAGCCAAACTCAGAAGACCACCAAATTATATTTAAGTTAATGATATACTTCTGATTTTTTTCCTCACTTAATTCTCTCTTAGGATTTTGGAATTCTTTATGCTATGGTCTTATTTTCAAAGTTGATTATTTCTGTGTGGTCCTTCATAGTCCCCACCCTCTTTTACAATAAAAATGAAATAGATTTAAATACGTATTACAACGTACATATGCATTTTAAAATACATGTTATCTGGAAATACCAATTTTAATGCCTTCAGGTATTTTTATGACTTTATTTTCATAGCTGAAAATGATATTGTACAATTCAGAAAAATATGAAATCCAAAGGATTATGTATGTCCTGATCCATGTATTAGTTCAGGAAGTGTAGATAAGGATGATCCTTCAGCATTCCTAGATTTCCCATATTTTCCCTCCATTGTTCAATTGTACAAAGCATTGCATCAAAATTAAACCAAGATTCTATCAAGCAGCCTGCTAGCCCACAGTTGCTCTATTTTTTCCACTGAGTACCCCTACTAAATTCAGCATGCTGCCTTCTTGTTCAAAATGCAGTCATTCAGATAAAAGCAATAAATTAACATTATGGTATAATGAGAGGAAACTTGTGATGCTGTGTCCCATTTACTGGTCAGGCACCAGTGTTACTTGTGTTTTCTCAGTAAAGTTGTGGCCTGTATTAACAATCAACTAGGTCTTCCTTCCTTCCTTCTTCTTCTTCTTTGGCAATCACCTGTAGCCGAGTAGGATTGTCTTCCACAGACACAGTTTTAAAAGTGAGTTTGTTTTTGTTTTGTTTTTTTAATATTTTTATTGCGTTTTTTAAGAAAAGAAAGTCACCAAACATATAACAGACAACGAAAATATAAAGAAGAAAAGATAAAAAATCACAGCCTTTCATACATTTTTTCATAACCCTCTGGACTTCCTCACGTCTCCCTTTCCTGCGTTCTCCGAACATAAGTTATGTTCCGCAATTTATTACCTTATTTCAGATCTTATATTCTAATTTCTAATGTGTTATGCCTCTAGTTTTAAATGTTTCCATCAAGTATTAAATTACTTAGTTTAGGCATAACATTACTTCGAATCTCATCTTTATAGTTCAACTTATTCTCATACATTTCTCATCTAGGCTACTGATGCCAAATTCCTTCCTTTCATGCACTTTCTTAACATTCAAACAATTTATAAAGTCTTTGTAGGTAGTCTTTAAACTTCTTCCAGTCCTCTTCCACCTCTTCTTTTCCCAGGTCTCGAATTCTGCCAGTCATCTCGGCCAGCTCCATGTAGTCTATCAGTTGCGTTTGCCATTCTTCCAGTGTGGGCAGATCTTGTGTCTTCCAGTACTTTGCGATAAGTATTCTTGCTGCTGTTGTTGCATACATAAAAAAGGTTCTATCCTTCTTTAACACCTTCTGGTCGACAATACCCAGAAGAAAGGCCTCTGGTTTCTTAGGAAAGGTATACTTAAATACCTTTTTTAGCTCATTATAGATCATTTCCCAGAAGGCCTTCACTCTCGGGCAGGTCCACCATAGGTGAAAGAATGTTCCTTCAGTCTCCTTACACTTCCAACATTTATTATCATGCAAATGATATATTTTTGCAAGCTTGACTGGGGTCATGTACCACCTGTATATCATTTTCATAATATTTTCTTTCAAAGCATTACATGCCGTAAACTTCACACCGGTGGTCCATAACCTTTCCCATTCAGCAAACATGATATTATATCCAATATCCTGTGCCCATTTTATCATAGCTGATTTGACTGTTTCATCTTGTGTGTTCCATTTCAACAGCAAGTCATACATTCTTGAAAGCACCTTAGTCTTAGGTTCTAACAATTCTGTTTCTAGTTTCGATTTTTCCACCTGGAATCCTATCTTTTTATCCATATTGAAAACCTCCTTAATCTGAGCATAGTGTAACCAGTCTCACACTTTATCCTTTAGTTTCTCCAAACTCTGCAATCTCCAAGTTTCTCCAACTTTTTCAATTATTTCCCAATATTTCGGCCATTCGGCCTCCATATTGAGTCTTTTCCGAGCCTTGGCCTCCATAGGTGACAGCCACCTTGGAGTCTTGTTTTCTAGTAAGTCCTTGTATTTTGACCAGACATTAAATAATGCTTTCCTGACAATGTGGTTCTTGAACATTTTATGAACCTTTACCTTGTCGTACCACAAATAAGCATGCCAACCAAAAGCATTGTTAAACCCTTCCAGATCCAGGACATCAGTGTTCTCAAGAAGTAACCAATCCTTCATCCAGCAGAAAGCTGCAGCTTCATAATATAACCTTAAGTCCGGCAGGGCAAACCCCCCTCTTTCCTTTGCATCAGTTAATATTTTAAATTTTATTCTGGGCTTTTTGCCCTGCCAGACAAACTCAGAAATATCTTTCTGCCACTTTCCAAAGCATTCCACTCTGTCCACGATCTGTAGGGCCTGGAACAAAAACAACATTTTTGGCAACACATTCATTTTTATAGCGGCTATTCGGCCCAACAAGGAAAGTTTCAATCTCGTCCAAATTTCTAAATCCTTTTTAATTTCTGACCAACATTTTTCATAGTTATCTTTAAATAAATTCAAATTTTTAGCAGACAAGTTAACCTCTAGGTATTTCACCTTTTTAACCACGTTTAAGTCCGTCTCCTTCTGAAACCTCTCTGTTTCCATAGTTGTCATTCCCCCCCCCCAAAACCTTGGTTTTCTGCTTATTTAATTTGAATCCCGCCAACCGACCAAACTCATGAATCAATTCTAAAACTCTTTTTGTACTAGACTCTGGCTCCTGTAATGTTAAAACCAGGTCATCTGCAAATGCCTTTAGTTTGTACTGTTTGGCTCCGACCTGTATCCCTTCCACCAACCGGTCCCCTCTGATCATGTTCAAGAGAACCTCCAGAACCGAGATAAATAACAGAGGGGAGATAGGACAACCTTGTTGTGTTTAAAAGTGAGTTTGTAAGTGACTATGGAGGACAATTCTGGATCCGCACGTCCTTCCACTGTGGGGACATAGGTTTCTGGGTGGGAGTTGATAATGGTGAGAGTTTGCCAAGTGTGCCTTCCTCTTAGTGCTTTTCTCCCTTTTGTCCTGAGTTCGAGTGTCTTCAAAACACATGACACCTTTGGTAAAGACTGTTCAATTGGAGCGCTTGCAGGCCAGTGTTTCTCAGTTGTCAATGTTTATACTATTTTTTTAAGATTTGCCCTGAGAGAGCTGTTCAAACTCTTTTGTTGACCACCAGCATCATGCCTACCTTTTTACGTTCAGAGTAGAGTAGTTGCTTTGGAAGACAATAGTAGTATAGTGTATTTTAAAATGGGGTTTTAGAGTTTTTAGGGGTTTTTGAATGTTTTATGTAGTTTTGTAGTAGTTTTATGTAGTTTTGTAGTAGTTTTATGTAGTTTTGTAGTAGTTTTATGTAGTTTTCAATTTCATTGTTCCGCAAGGGACAATGACAATAAAGATATCGTATATCGTATCGTATATCGTATAATAATCAGGCATCAGCACAACATGACCAGTCCAACAAAGTTAATTTTGAAGAATCATTACTTTGACAATGGTGATCATTGCTTCTTCCAGTACACTAGCATTAGTTCACATGTCTTCCCTGGAGAGGTGTACTTTTTTTCAGAGACTTGGTTGAGGGAATCTTTCTCCCTTCCATTACTTCACTCAGTGGTACTTAACTATTGTATAATGGCTATCACTTTCATATGACTTTCCAATTATCTTTCAGAATGTAGCATTTGATGACAATGCAGAGAAACCTGAGTGAAATCACAGAGTTCATCCTTCTGGGATTTGGAGATCTCCCTCATCTGCACATCTTTCTGTTCCTTGTGTTTCTGGGGATCTACATTTTGACAATTGCTTTCAATATCCTCATGGTCTTTCTCATAGTGACTGATCATCACCTGCACACACCTATGTACTTCTTCCTGGGAAATTTGTCTTTTTTGGAAGCAGCCTACAGCTCAACCACCCTGCCCAGGATGCTGACCAGTCTTCTGACAGGAGACAAAACCATCTCTGTTAAAGGATGTCACACACAATTTTTTGTTGTTTCTTTCCTGATTGGTACAGAATGTTATCTGCTTTCTGTAATGTCTTATGACCGCTACTTAGCCATATGCAAACCCCTATATTATGCAACTCTTATGAATGGTAAACTCTGTATCCAGCTGGCCAGTTGCTCTTGGATCAACAGCATTGTGGCGATCACCATAACCTTGGTCTTGATATGGCAACTACGGTACTGTGGTTCCAATGAAATCGATCATTTCTTTTGTGAATCTCTTTCATTGGTTAAAATCTCATGCAGTGACACCAGCCTTGTGAAATATTTCATCCTAATCCTTGGTTTCTTGTTCAGTTTCCCCCCTTTTCTTTTGACCGTGATCTCCTACATATATATTATTGCTGCCATTTTAAAAATCCCATCCACCACTGGGAAGCAGAAGGCCTTTTCCACCTGTTCTTCTCATGTGATTGTCGTTTCCATGTTCTATGGGGCATTAATCATTGTATATGTGATACCAAAAACTGAAGCAATGAGAAACGTTAGCAAAATATTTTCTCTTTTTTATACAGTCCTTCCCCCTTTAATTAACCCCCTTGTATATAGCCTGAGAAACAAGGATGTGAAGGAATCTTTCAGGAAGGCCACGGGGAAGATTTTAGAAGGCCATTTTCTGAATTAGGGGTTCAAAGCTAAATAGTTATCCAAAGCCTTTTCCAAACAACATCGGTTCCAGGCTTTATGGGTATTTTGGTAAGAAGTTTCTGCTAAGGTTCCTTTCAAGAATTCATCCCCTTCCTATTTCACTGTTTTCACTACCCTTTGGATTGCTTCTTCCTCTGGGACCAACAGGCACCACAACTTTTAAAGGGAGAGGGGATAATGCTTGTGAAGGTTACTGTATTTCTCCATGCTCTCTCATTACTCACGCAGAGATGGTAGGTGAAGAGGCAGTGATATCAGGAGGATAAACTTCAGGGCTAGGAGGATCCAGAGCTTGGCAGTAGGGCATGGGCATATGCACATTTTCAGTGAGGTTTGTATGTGGAGCTTGAGAATATGCACATTTACAAGAGTGTATCTGGTATGTGACCTTAGTACAAGCTTCCTCAACCTCGGCGCTCCAGATGTTTTGAGACTACAATTCCCATCATCCCTGACCACTGGTCCTGCAAGCTAGGGATTATGGGAGTTGTGGGCCAAAAACATCTGGAGGGCCGAGGTGGAGGAAGCCTGCCTTAGTAGAATCAGGATTGGCGGTCTTCTCCATAATTATAAATAAAACTGAATGCATGCAAAAAATAAAAATTATGAGTGATTTTTTAAATGTGTGGTTATACAATGTCCTCCGTAGCACTTCTTGTATTGATGTATAGCAAACAGAAAAAATAGTACAATGCCACAGTATAAATATCTCAATCAAGTGTGGTATACAGGAAGGATAAAGAACCTGTGGTTTTCTTGGTGTTGTTGGACTCCAACTCCCATAATCCATGACCATTGACCATGCTGATGGGGCAGCTCCAAGTTGAAGTCCATCAACATCTGGTATCCACAGGTTCCCCATCCCTGGTTTGCAGGATGTCCAATACACAAATTCCTATTCCTTTCCCTGTACAAAACTTGATTTTCAATTTCAATCCAATTGTTTATTTCTTTTTCTATCTTCATTTTTTGGTTTTTCCCTTCCTAATACACATGACGTTTGAACAAAATGGCAGAGAAGTTGAAAATCTTCCAACCTTAAACTTTTTAAGAACATGTCTATACTCAAAATATACTGGTGGGGTCATTATAGAATCTGACAGAATCCCACTGAAACAGAGTGTTTCAGAATGAAATTAGTGTACCAATTCAGCTCGGAATCCCCAATCAAATGGTGAGAAATGAAGTAGTGTACCCACATTAGGTGAATTGGCCCAAAGGACCATCTTCAGGGATTTCCTTTAATGATGCAACATCCCCATGTTATTTCATTCTAAGTTCATTTTGTTTGCCTGAACTCTCACTGGAGTTCATAACTAATAATTGGCAATCTCTCTGAAACCACTGCTAATAAATTATTACAAGGCCACCTATTTTCCCCAAGAATAAATAACAGTCAAGGGGAGACTTCCTTTTGTTGCTGAAACGAGAAATGTAAAACCATCAGATGCAGAAATTACACAAGGAACTAACTAAGAAAATGTAGCCTAAGTGAGCCAAATATCATGAATATTGGAAAAGAATGGAAAAGGTACAGCTTTCTTCCAGGACCAACGAATAATAGAAATTGGACCTTCCGTAAACTTCCACTTCCTCATTCATCTGGGATAGAGGTACTTAACACATTCTTTTGTTCACACTCCATGTAAAAAATATCTATGAATATTATGTGGTATATTAGAAAATATTAGGAACAATTGTGTTCTTCTAATACCAAATACCGGTGGCCCTGTACTTATCAGTTTCAAAATAAGGTCACAGTAAACAGAAGCCAATGCTTTCATACTTCTACGAGCTACCATATAGGCACACATATATTAGTGTCTAAATCAAAAGGGGGAAAGGTTTAAATAATAACCCAACAAGGACCTATGCTCAGTTTCTAAGTTGTCTGGAATACTGAGGGTGTTATTGGGAGGTGGAATGGGGCAATTGGTCTGCTTGAGCAAAAACATAGTATCATGGCTTAGAGTTGGGGTCGGTAGTTCTCAATGAAGTTATAAACCATGCATAGCTCACTATACAGGGTTCTTTCTGGAAGGAAGAAAAGGAACATTGATTTCCTCTTCCAGTATTCAAAAACTTCTTCCTTTGTTATACAACAATGAATCTTTTAAACTTTCAGGTTTCCAAAGAGAGAGTACTGGAAACTTGTGGTCTGTGTAATGTCTGTTTAGTTTATATATGCCAGAGTTGTGGAACCTGTGGGCCTCCAGATCATGTTGTACTCGAACTCCCATAATTCCAAGTCAGCATGGCAAAGCATCAGGGCAGAGGGGAGTAGCAGTATCTGAAGGCCTGTAGGTTTCCCAGCTCTGATATATACAACCAGAGCCAACTCCCTTACCTTTCCTACTCACCTGGCACCTTCATTACATATCTTTAGGTGCTAGATGAAAACATTTCTCTTCTCTTGAGTCTTTGGCTAATTAAAACAATCCATGGCTTTTTAAACTGGAGGCAGTTATTATGTTTGTTATTATGTTATATATTTTCTTGTTTTATAGTGTAAGGTACCCTATGATCCTCAGGTGAAGGGTGGTATATACATTTAATTAATTAATTATTTAGTAATGCACTATCTCCCTCCAAATCTCAAATATCAGAGCCTTCAAAAATGAGCCCCTCGTCACCATCAGTGTCATCAGAGAAAACCACACTAATAGACTCAGTTACAATAATCAAGACTGCCAAATTCCTAGCAATTTATTCAGTTAGATCCAGAATTCCATAAACTAGATTTTGTTCTTGAAATGCTGCCACTAACAGAAGGGAAAGGAATATAATTTTTTTGCTGATTCCTTCTGCAACTCTTGTATATCTTTGCAAATCCGCTCTGGAGAGGACCGTTGATTATCTGGAACCATTTCTTTAGAAATATGCTGGGTCTCTCACATTGATATCATAAAGACTTTTTCTGTTTTTCTCAGATTTACAAATGAGAGTCAACAAGAGCATGGTGAATAGCTTCCTGCTACTGGGATTCTCTGATCTGCCAGGTCTGGAGGGTTTGTTCTTCTCCATTTTCCTAAGCATCTATGTTTTGACCCTGATTGGGAACATCCTCATAATAGCTGTCACACTGGCTAACCAGGCACTCCACAGCCCCATGTATTTCTTTCTCAGAAACCTGTCCTATCTAGAGATCTGCTGCACATCAGTCATTATTCCCAAGATGCTTGAAAACCTCCTATCAAAGGACAAAACTATTTCATTTGTTGGTTGTGCCTTTCAAATGTGTGGCTTCCTCATCACAGGGGCAGCAGAGTGCTTCCTCTTGGCTGCCATGGCATATGACCGCTATGTTGCCATTTGCCGGCCCCTGCATTACACCCTGATTATGAGCAGTAGAGTGTGTTTTGGGCTGGTTGCAGCTTCGTGGCTAGCTGCCATTCCAGTGCAACTCGGCCAGACTTTCCTGGTGTTCACCTCTTATTTCTGTGACTCCAAAGAAATTAACCACTTCTTCTGTGACTTCCCTGCTGTGGTCAAACTTGTATGTGGAGATACATCTTTAAATGAGAAGATGGCTCTGGTAGAGGTAGCTTTACTTGGACTAATACCCTTTGCATTGATCTTCATGTCATACATGTGCATTGCCTCCACCATTTTCAAGATGTCATCTGTGGAAGGGAGGCAAAAGGCCTTCTCAACATGCTCCTCACATCTCATGGTAGTGATGTTGTTTTATGGCTCTGGAATAACTGTGTATTTGAAACCTAAAAGCCATTTCCATGACACAGACAAAAGCCTTTCACTCTTGTACACTGTCCTGCCACCTTTGTTCAATCCTCTTATTTACAGTTTGAGGAACAAGGAAGTCAGAGTTGCTCTCAGAAGCATATTTTCCACTCATCCCTAACTCATATGAAATATGAAAGTGTATACAAAAAAAAAGAAGGCGAAAATATTAAGCTGTAAATACTTGTTAGCCATCCTGTTCTGTAAGCCCTGTTCTGTTGGTACATTTATTTGTGATATTTGATTATGTTTCTATGATGAGGATGTACAGAAGCAGTCATCCAATTTCCATAGATATTTCTGAACACAAATGTCAGAAAGGTAAAAAAATGTAAAGGACCCCTGGACAGTTAAGTCCAGTCAAAAGCAACTATGGGGTGCAGCGCTCATCTCGCTTTCGGGCTGAGGGAGCTGGCATTTCTCCACAGATAGCTTTCCAGGTCATGTGGCCAGCATGACTAAACCACTTCTGGCACAACAGAACACTGTGACGGAAACCAGAGTGCATGGAAACGCCAGAATTACCCTAATGACCTAAGAAACAATGAAATAGATCATTTCTTTTGTGAAGCTCTGCCATTGGTAAAACTATCCTGCAGTGATACATTTCTTGTGAAACTTGTCACCTTTGCTGTGGCATTTATAATCACATCCCCTCCTTTTGTTTCAACCTTGGTCTCCTATATCTATATTATTGCTGCCATCCTGAGGATCCCTTCCACCACTGGGAGACAAAAGGCTTTTTCCACCTGATTGTTGTCTCTATATTCTATGGGGCCATATTTATCATCTATCTGATACCAAAAACTGACACAGTGAGATATTTCAATAAAATATTTTCTCTTTTGTACAAAGTCCTGCCCCCTTTACTTAACCCCCCTCATATATAGCCTGAGGAATAAAGATGTAAAGGATGCAATGGGAAAGGCTGCTGGGAAGATTTTGAAAGTGAAATGCATGCAGCAGAAATTCAAAATTTAATAGAACTCCTCTCTTATAAATAAAACTGAATGAATGGTCGGGGAAATTACCAGCTATTTAGGCTACAATTCTAACCATATCTATACAGAACTAAGTCCTTATGAATTTTGAGTAGGCATAGTTAGGATTCCACTTAATTATGTAAACATTTCCCCATAGAACCATTATATATATCCTAATTCAAGAAATCAGGAGACAAGGCATGTAAATTGAAAACATTCCACCCTCTTTTGCTTAGAGGTATAAGGCTGTTATGTTGTTGTATATCAGGATATAGATATATACTGTACAAACTGGGATGTCATATAGCAGTTGTGTGCTTAGCATTGCACATCCACTGGGCTGCCAGAACATACTGGTTCCCTTTGGAATAACAGAAATGAGTGATCACTGGCACATTACTTTTAGCAGCATTAATAGCAAATTCTGTGACCCAGCCAGCCTTATAATGAAAATAAATGCCTACATATTTAAACCACTTAACTTGTTCAATGATGTTTCCCCTTATCACTCACTTATGCACTCTCCATGACTTTGCAAAGACCATGATTGTTGACTTCTCGGAATTTAGTGTGCACTTTCAATACTCCAAAAAGTGTAGCAATAAGCGATTTAATTCTATCTGCAAGTGTGGAAGTACCACCACATCGTCCAAATATAAAAGTTGCAGAACATGTCTTGTGATGGATGTTCGCTTAAAATGAAGTATGCCTATTGGAGACTCATCTTTTCCCAAAAAAATGATGATTGACTAATGGAGATCTGTAATGAAACATCACCAGCTATGTTTTCTATGTTTCTTTAATATCTTTAATACAGAATTGATACACAGAGGTGGAGGTATGTAATTTAAGACAGAGTCTTCTGTTCCCTGATTATTGAGAGTATAATTCAGGGATCTGATATCCACAACAGAATTCTGGACTCAGTGGGCCTTTGGTTTGATCCAGCCGGACTCTTCTTATTTTCTTCTCCTTCTTCTTATTTATAAACATCCATTGGTAGGAATATTTTTAATGCAATGATAATCTAGTAACACAATAATGGCAAAACCAACTTCCCCTCGCAACCACATACACACTAAAAGGTTAGCAATACCACAGAGGCTAGCTTAGTTAGCAAATGAAAAGGTCTTAGCCTGGCACCTAAAAAATGAGCATGATGGTATGTATTTCCCTGTGAAGAACATTCTACAGCCATTCCAAGCTATTCCTTCTGGAGTTAGAAAAGGGAAGAAGTTGTATCTGGACTGAAGTTACAGCAGCTAGTCCATTGATCTGAAGAGTGTTGTGGTAAGTGGCATTATAAATCTCCATTTGGAACAAAACCACCATCAAAGTAGTGGGAAGGAGAATATATATATATAATTTCACATGGGGGTTCTGTTCCCACCCCCACCCCATATCAGCAGAGCACGTATATGCATGCCCCACTCCGTTCCATCCACCCTCATTCTACCCTCTTCTTAGTACAAAAGGACCCGCATGTCACCAAACATCAATGCAATTCACACAGATTCATTTGAATCTAATCACTAGGACTTTGTGCCAGATTGACCCAAAGACTGAATCTTGAACTGAATCAGGTAAATTTTGAGAGATCCAGGCTTGGACCAAATCAGGTCTGTTCTCAGTCAGGTGGCAGTGGATGAGAATCAACATCTCCTTCTTCCATGTCCCTCCTGACTGTATGTTTAGTCAGGGGTTTAAGAAGCCCTAATTACACATTAGCTCCGCCCCAAAAAACTGATTTGGTTGAGATTTGGGTGCGGCAAGTTGTGCCCAGATCAGGTTACAGGTGCAGGGCAGTATTGATCAACTCCGTCCCTGGTCTTCCTATTCCTCCCCCCACTAATCTTTAATGCTAACTAAGTTAGCTAGCACATTTTGAAATATTTTGAAATTTGCTATCCTATTTTTTGCCTTTCTGAAGGCCCTCTTCACCTCTTTATTTCTCAGGCTATATATGAGGGGGTTTACTAGAGGAGGAAGAATTGTATACAAAAGAGAAAAGGCCTTGTTAATTGAAGAGGACTTTGGTAAGAGATATACAGCTGTTAAAGAGCCATAGTAAGTTGAAACAACAATGAGGTGAGAAGAACATGTGGAGAAGGCCTTTTGCCTTCCAGTGGTTGATGAGATTCTTAGGATTGCCCTTATAATGCATACGTAGGATGCTAGAGTCAGTAGAAATGGAGGCATAGTGTATATAAACAGCAATGTTAAATTGACATGCTCTACCAAATTTGTGTCACTGCATGAAAGTTTTTTAAGTGGAACGGAATCACAGAAGTAATGATCGATTTCATTGGGGCCACAGTATGTAAGCTGCAGCATAGCAGCCATGATTATGGAAATGCCTATGGCACCATTTGTCCAGGACACAGCTGCTAATTGGACACACTTCCTGGTGTTCATAGCTGTTGCATAATGCAGTGGCTTACATATTGCTAAATACCTGTCATAGGACATCACAGAAAGCAAATAACATTCTGCACCCAAACAGTAGCCAAAGAAAAATAACTGCAGGAAGCAGCTCTCAAATGAAATGACCTTTCCATCCCACAAGAGAGTGGTAAGCAATACAGGTATGAGTGTTGAGCTGTAGCAGATCTCTAAACAAGATAGGTTTCCAAGGAAAAAGTACATGGGGGTGTGAAGGTGTTGATCACTGACTACAAGCACAAGAATGAGAAGATTCCCTGCCATGGTGACAATGTAGATTGCAAGGAATCCCAGAAACAGAAGGACCTGCAGATTCTTCAGCTCTCGGAATCCCAGAAGGATAAACTGAGTGACATGAGTTTGATTTTCTCTTACAGGCACTTCCATTCATTTCGTTTCCTTTGCCTTATGATTCCATTCATAAAGAGGATTTGGGTGCTACAGTAGAATAAAGCAATCAACACTGTTACTCTATTACAAATAGCCAAGTTTTCAGAAATTCAGCACATTTGCAATGTAATTCATTTGCTGCACGCTCCTTGCCAGCCCCACATTTCCACATCACTACAGCTTCAAAACTATTTTTATTGACAATTCTGAAAACCTGACCTCACCTTCAGAAGCAGTTTGGTTAGCAGGAATCAATAGGTGAACCTTTTTGAGACATTAAGATAACCATTATCACCTGCTTATGTTTCTGCAAGAAGTGGGTGTTAAAGGCAGCGTCTTGGCAGATGTTAAAAAACTTAACACCCCAAGCCATGGCTTGAATAAAAATAGAGTTGAAATCAGGAATTCATTTAATAACAAATGTAATGTAGAGCTCCTTTAGTAAATTAATAATAAATGTTATTGATGCATTTAAGTTTTTTTTAATGCACTGATGTAAATTATGCAATTCAATTTGCTTACCATCTGAAAAAGATTATTTGGTCTCAGTGGCATTGTCTAGAATTATTTATGAATCTTTATCTCCATTCAGTTCTTCCACATGAGCAAGTCCTCTCTTTTATATTATTTCACTTGTACATGCAATCGCCATCAGCAGCAACTCTAACAGAATACAATAAGTTTTAAGGAGTAAACAAAAACTGGACACCTGGACTTAGTCCCCACAAATTAGGTCAGGAGTTATAGTGCTGACTGGTTATTTCTTTGCAAACAATGAAGATGCGCTGCATGATTCCACAGGTGGTTGGTGATATCACCCTCCCCATATAGAAGGAACCTTCATGCCTAATGTTTGAGAAACAATTTTAATGACTGATAAGAAGACTCACACATATTATCTCTAATTCTTCAGCCATTGCATATTATCTCATGAATACTTTATTTGTTGGATGAAAATGGTCTTCCAGACCCACAAGTACTCAAAAAGTAGGGAAAGATGAAATGAGATAACCTGCACTAAGTTAATAATGAATGTCGAATGTCAAAAAACAAAAACAAAACATGCTTCCTACAACGTGTCAATTGCAATGCCATTCTTTACATATCTGTGGAGAAGTAATCTCCATAATTTTTAATAGGGTAAGTGAGTATATAATTGGGAGCTGCAATCTATCAAAGAACAGGTTGCCTTCATTTTGGTTATAAAAGTAGTCATAGTCTTTCTGAAAGAGCAAACAAAATATGTATTAACTAGACAATGAGAATACAGAAAGATAATGGCGGAAAAAGGAAGGCAGCTTTCACAATGATAGTCCAGAGTGTTTTGTAGGCTTCCCAAACATCTGGAGGAGTGAAAAGGAAGAGGAGAAGGTAAAGATCTATTCTGTTCTTGCACCATGGGATATAGCTCTATGATTGTGATTTTTGGTGGTTGTTGTTGGTTTGTTGCTGTTTTTTTAAAAAACAACAACAAACAAACAAACCTCCTTTCAGATGCACTTGAATGGGACTTGAACAGAACTCTAACCTTCTGTAGCAGAAGTTCATTTTTAAAAAATATATATCTAGTTGCATTTTGTTTGTACCTTTATGTGATGAAAAGCATATCCAGAGCTCCTGTTCAGTTTGATTTTTTAAAAGATCCAGATTCCATTTTTTAAAAAATAATGTTTCCTTATATTTTCATGGATGGTGTGCCTCAGCCCTCTGTCTTCATGAGCTTATTGTATGATGCGTGAAAAATGAAATGGACACCATTTCGCCCAGTGCGTTATTTATCCTACAACATGCAAACATGGAATCTGTCTCCAGATATTACTAGATGCCTCAGTTTGTAAATCTTCTAGAAATTATATTTAATTGGACATCTCAGGGGGGAAATTTTGAAATAGCAAT